>NW_028127969.1:0-9860 GCF_965231255.1 Vanellus vanellus
CCCAAATTCCCCCCAAACCCCCCTCTCCCCCCCCAAAAAACCCCAAATTCCCTCCAAACCTCTTTCTCCCCCCCCAAAAAAAACAAATTCCCCCCAAACCCCCTTTTCCCCCCAAAAAAACCCAAATTCCCTCCAAACCCCTTTCTCCCCCCCAAAAAAAACCCAAATTTCCCCCAAACCCCCTTTTCCCCCCCAAACCCCCCCCCAAATTCCCCCCAACCCCCCCTCTCCCCCCCAAAATCGACTCCTCTCCCCCCCCAAACCCCCAAATTCCCCCCAACCGCCCCCCCCGGCTCCCCCCCCCCCCCCCCCCCCGTTACCCACAATGCCCCGGGGCAGGAGGAACCCCCCCCCCTCCTCCACCCCCCCTCCAAAAAATTCCAGGGCGCCCCCAACTCCTACACCCCAAAAATTAAATGATACCTCCCCCCCCCGATTCCCCCCCCCCAAAAGGACCCAAATTAATGACATTTCTGCAATTAATATTTCCCCCCCCCCAAATTTTCAATATTGCTACAACGGACTCAAACTCACCCAAAATAACTCTAAAAAAAAGCCTCAAAAGACCCCCAAACCTCCCAAATTCCCCTCAAATCGACTCCTCCCCCCAAAGCCTCCTAAAGACCCCCAAAACCCCTCAAATTCCCCCCAAACCCCCCTCTCCCCCCCCAAAAAAAAAACCCCAAATTGCCTCCAAACCCGCTTCTCCCCCCCAAATCGACTCCTCTCCCCCCCCAAAAAAAACAAATTCCCCCCAAACCCCCTCTCCCCCCCAAAAAAACCCCAAATTCCCCCCAAACCCCCCTCTCCCCCCAAAACCCCCCCAAATTCCCCCTAACCCCCTCTCCCCCCCCAAATCGACTCCCCCCCCCAAAAAAAAACAAATTCCCCCCAAACCCCCCTCTCCCCCCCAAAAAAAACCCCCAATTCCCCCCTCTCCCCCCCCAAAATCGACTCCTCTCCCCCCAAACCCCCAAATTCCCCCCAAAAAAAAACCCCAAATTCCCCCCTCTCCCCCCCAAAATCGACTCCTCTCCCCCCCAAACCCCCAAATTCCCCCCAAACCCCTCTCTCCCCCCCAAAAAAAAAACCCAAATTCCCCCCTCTCCCCCCCAAAATCGACTCCTCTCCCCCCCAAACCCCCAAATTCCCCCCAACCCCCCCCTCCCCCCCCAAAATCGACTCCTCTCCCCCCCAAACCCCCAAATTCCCTCCAATCCCCCCCAAATTCCCCCCAACCCCCCCTCCCCCCCCCAAAATCGACTCCTCTCCCCCCCAAACCCCCAAATTCCCCCCCAAAAAAACCCCAAATTCCCCCCTCTCCCCCCCCAAAATCGACTCCTCTCCCCCCCAAACCCCCAAATTCCCTCCAACCCCCCCCAAATTCCCCCCACCCCCCCTCCCCCCCCCAAAATCGACTCCTCTCCCCCCCAAACCCCCAAATTCCCCCCAAAAAAAACCCCAAATTCCCCCCTCTCCCCCCCAAAATCGACTCCTCTCCCCCCCAAACCCCCAAATTCCCTCCAACCCCCCCCCCCAAATATCCCCCCCCCCCTCACCATCTCCTGGGGCGTGAGGTACTCGGGCGCCAGGCGCAGGGGGGGCAGCTCCAGGCTCTGGGGGGCCGGACCAGCGCCGGGGGGGGGCTGGTGGCCGTCCCCCCCCCCGAAGCCACCCCCCGCCGTCCCCCCCCCCGGCCCCAGGCGGAAAGAGGGGCGCTGGGGGGGGTCGGCGTATTTGGGGAGCACCACGCGTTCCTTGGGGCCCTGCGGATCGGGAGAAGGGGGGGGAGGGTGACACGGGGTGACACGGGGTGACACGGGGTGACCCGGGGGGGGGGGGGAGGGGGGGGCTACTGGCCTGGGTGGCGGTGGCCGGGTCCTCGTCCTCGTAGGGGACGTAGAGGGGCTTCTTCTTGCGCAGCTCCGCGTTCTCCTGCGCCCGTTCCTCCGCCACCAGCGTGAGGTTCACCAGCACGTCCTCGCTCTCCTCCAGCACCCCTGGGGACGCGGGGACACCGGTGGGGACACCGCTGGGGACGCGGGGACATCGATGGGGACATGGGGATAGGACAGGGGACAGGGCCGGGGACAGGGCTGGGGACATGGGGACGGGGCAGGGGACAGGGCTGGGGACACCGGGACACCACTGGGGACACGGGGACATCGATGGGGACACCGCTGGGGACACGGGGACACCGATGGGGACACCGCTGGGGACACGGGGACACCGATGGGGACACCGCTGGGGACGTGGGGATAGGACAGGGGACAGGGCTGGGGACACCGGGACACCACTGGGGACACGGGGACACCGATGGGGACACCACTGGGGACGTGGGGATAGGGCCGGGGACAGGGCTGGGGACATGGGGACGGGGCAGGGGACAGGGTGGGGGACACCGGGACACCACTGGGGACATGGGGACAGGAGAGGGGACAGGGCTGGGGACGCGGGGACACTGCTGGGGACACGGGGACACTGCTGGGGACGCGGGGATGGGGCAGGGGGACAGGGATGGGGACGCAGGGACACCGCTGGGGACACGGCGGGGGGACAGGAGGAGGTGACAGGGCTGGGGACACAGGGACAGGGCCGGGGACAGGGCTGGGGACGTGGGGATAGGACAGGGGACAGGGCTGGGGACGTGGGGATAGGACAGGGGACAGGGCTGGGGACACCGGGACACCACTGGGGACACGGGGACACCGATGGGGACACCGCTGGGGACGTGGGGATAGGGCCGGGGACAGGGCTGGGGACATGGGGACGGGGCAGGGGACAGGGTGGGGGACACCGGGACACCACTGGGGACATGGGGACAGGAGAGGGGACAGGGCTGGGGACACCGGGACACCACTGGGGACGTGGGGATAGGACAGGGGACAGGGCTGGGGACACCGGGACACCACTGGGGACACGGGGACACCAATGGGGACACCGCTGGGGACGTGGGGATAGGGCCGGGGACAGGGCTGGGGACACGGGGACGGGGCAGGGGACAGGGTGGGGGACACCGGGACACCACTGGGGACACGGGGACACCGATGGGGACATGGGGATAGGACAGGGGACAGGGTGGGGGACACGGGGATGACAGTCCCCATGTCCCCTCTTGGTGTCCCCTTGGAGAGGTCCCAGACCCAATGTCCCCTCTCGGTGTCTCTTTAGGAGGTCCCAGACCCAATGTCCCCTCTCGGTGTCCCCTTAGGGGGGTCCCAGACCCAATGTCCCCTCTTGGTGTCCCCTTAGGGGGTCCCAGACCCAATGTCCCCTCTTGGTGTCCCCTTGAGGGGTCCCAGACCCATTGTCCCCTCCCGTTGTCCCCTTGAAGACATCCCAGACCCAACGTCCCCTCTTGGTGTCCCCTTGGGGTGGTTCCAGACCCAACGTCCCCTCTTGGTGTCCCCTTGGGGGGTCCCAGACCCAACGTCCCCTCTTGGTGTCCCCTTGAGAGCATCCCCGACCCAATGTCCCCTCCTGGTGTCCCCTGGGGCCATCACAGTCCCCATATCCCCTCTTGATGTCCCCTTGAGGACATCCCAGACCCAATGTCCCCTCTTGGTGTCCCCCAGGGCCATCACAGTCCCCATATCCCCTTTTGGTGTCCCCTTGAGAACATCCCAGACCCAATGTCCTCTCCCAGTGTCCCCTTGGGGGGTCCCAGACCCAATGTCCCCTCTTGGTGGCCCCTTGAGGACATCCCCGACCCAATGTCCCCTCTCGGTGTCCCCTTAGGGGGGTCCCAGACCCAACGTCCCCTCTTGGTGTCCCCTTGGGGGGGTCCCAGACCCAACGTCCCCTCTTGGTGTCCCCTTGGGGGGGTCCCAGACCCAACGTCCCCTCTTGGTGTCCCCTTGGGGGGGTCCCAACCCCAATGTCCCCTCCCGCTGTCCCCTGGGGCCACCCCGGGCGCAGCCGTCCCCTCCCTGTCCCCAAAGCGCTCACCTTTGTCCTTGAGGGTGAGGACGAGGGTCTCCCCCTCGCGGAATGTCCCCACGTCGTGCTCCACCGTCAGCCCCTGCAGGTCCCGGGAGCTGTAGAGGTCCTGGGGGGGGAGGGGACAGACAGGGGGACATCAGGGGGACATCAGGGGGAGGGGACGAGGCCCGGAGTGTCCCCAAAGGTCCCCCCGAGCTGTCCCCAACTCACTCTCTTCCTCCTGAGGAACTCCTCCTCCACCAGAGAGCTGACGCCGAACTCCTGGTCCATCTCCTCCAGCAGCTTGGCCTGCGAGGGTGAGGCACCAGTTGGACCAGTTGGGGACTGGGAGAGCTGGGAGCGTCCCCAAAGAGCAGAAGAGTCAATGGGCGGCCACCACAAAGCAAGGCAGGGGCAAGACAAGCCACTGGGAGGCCACCACGGGTCAACACGAGGCATCGGGTGGCCACCACAAGCCCACACGTGGCGGCCACCCCAAGCCCACACGTGGCGGCCACCCCATGCCCACACGTGGCGGCCACCCCAAGCCCACACGTGGCGGCCACCCCAAGCCCACACGTGGCGGCCACCCCATGCCCACACGTGGCGGCCACCCCAAGCCCACACGTGGCGGCCACCCCAAGCCACCAGGTGGCCATCACAAGCCACCAGGTGGCCAACAAAGCAACAAATGACCACCACAAGCCCACAAGGGGTGGCCACCACAAGCCCACAAGGGGTGGCCACCACAAGCCACCAGGCGACCACCACAAGCCCACAAGGGGTGGCCACCACAAGCCCACAAGGGGTGGCCACCACAAGCCACCAGGCGACCACCACAAGCCCACAAGGGGTGGCCACCACAAGCCCACAAGGGGTGGCCACCACAAGCCACCAGGCGACCACCACAAGCCCACAAGGGGTGGCCACCACAAGCCACCAGGCGACCACCACAAGCCCACAAGGGGTGGCCACCACAAGCCACCAGGCGACCAACAAGGCAACACGCGGTCAAGGCAAGTCAACAAGTGGCCACCACAAGCCACCAGGCGACCAACAAGGCAACACGCGGTCAAGGCAAGTCAACAAGTGGCCACCACAAGCCACCAGGCGACCAACAAGGCAACACGCGGTCAAGGCAAGTCAACAAGTGGCCACCACAAGCCACCAGGCGACCAACAAGGCAACACGCGGTCAAGGCAAGTCAACAAGTGGCCACCACAAGCCACCAGGCGACCAACAAGGCAACACGCGGTCAACGCAAGTCAACAAGTGGCCACCACAAGCCACCAGGTGGTCACCGTGAGCCACAACACGACCAACACAAGCCCACGCATGGCGGCCACCAACAAGCCCACACATGGCGGCCACCACAAGCCACCAGGCGACCAACAAGGCAACATGCGGTCAACGCAAGTCAACAAGTGGCCACCACAAGCCACCAGGTGGTCACCATGAGCCACAACTTGGCCACCACAAGCCCACACTTGGTGGCCACCACAAGCCACCAAACGGCCACCACAAGCCCACACTTGGTGGCCACCACAAGCCACCAAACGGCCACCACAAGCCCACACTTGGTGGCCACCACAAGCCACCAAACGGCCACCACAAGCCCACACTTGGCGGCCACCACAAGCCACCAAATGATCGACAAGGCAACACGCGGTCAACACTAGTCAACAAGCGGCCACCACAAGCCCACACGTGGCGGCCACCACAAGCCACCAGGCGACCAACAAGGCAACATGCGGTCAACGCAAGTCAACAAGTGGCCACCACAAGCCCACACACGGCGGCCACCACAAGCCACCAGGCGACCAACAAGGCAACATGCGGTCAACGCAAGTCAACAAGTGGCCACCACAAGCCCACACACGGCGGCCACCACAAGCCACCAGGTGACCAACAAGGCAACACGCGGTCAACGCAAGTCAACAAGTGGCCACCACAAGCCACCAGGCGTCCACCAAGTGGCCGACACAACCCACCACGTGGGCCACGTGTTGGTCGCGTGTTGGCAGCATAGGCCTAACAGAAGCCAATGTGTGGCCACCGCAAGCCAACAAACGGCTACCGCGAACTACCAAGTGGCCAGCACGAGACAATGCATGGCTACCACAAGCAAACTGGGCGGCCAACACCAGCCACCAGGTGACCAACCAACCAACACGTGGTCAATGCAAGTCAACAAATAGCCACCACAAGCCAAAACATGGCCACCATAAGCCACCTAGGTGGCCAACGCAAGCCACCAGGTGGCCACCGGGCTCCTACCACAAGTCTCACGGCCACCACCACAAGCCAACTGGGCGGCCACAACATGGCCAACACAAGGCACCACGTGGCCAACAGAAGCCATCAGGTGGCCCCCACGAGCTACCACGTGACCAACAGCTACCAACACGTGACCACCACAAGCCAAAACGTGGCCACCGCAAGCCCACCACCCACCGCTAGCTGGCTAATGCAAACCAACACGTGACCATCACAAGCCAATTGAGTAGCCACCACAAGTCACGTGACCCCCACCACAAGATAACCAGGCGGCCACCACAAGCCAATTAAGTAGTCACATGACCAACACAAACCATCAACTGACCAACAAACCAACACGTGGCCAACACAAGTCAACAAATGACTACCACGAGCCACCAGATGGCCAACAGAAGCCCACCCGATGGCCAACAGAAGCCCACCCGATGGCCAACAGAAGCCCACCCGATGGCCAACAGAAGCCCACCCGATGGCCAACAGAAGCCCACACACGGCCAACAGAAGCCCACACACGGCCAACAGAAGCCCACACACGGCCAACAGAACAAGGCAACACATGGTCAACACAAGTCAACAAGTGGCCACCACAAGCCCACACTTGGCGGCCACCACAAGCCCCCAAATGATCCACAAGGTAACACATGGTCAACACAAGTCAACAAGTGGCCACCACAAGCCACCAGGTGACCAACAAGGCAACACGTGGTCAACGCAAGTCAACAAATGGCCACCACAAGCCACCAGGTGGTCACCGTGAGCCACAACATGGCCACCACAAGCCCACACTTGGCGGCCAACAGAAGCCCACACACGGCCAACAGAAGCCACCAGTTGACCAACAAACCAACACACGGCCAACACAAATCACCAAATGGCCATCGCAAGCCACCAGGTGGCCCCCAGAAACCAAACCATGGCCAACGCAAACCACAACACGGCCACCACAAGCCACAGGTGGCCACCGCAAGGCAAGATGTGACCAATACAAGCCCCCAGTCAACCAACAAACCCCTACGTGGCCACCACAAGCCAACAAACGGCCACCACGACTCACCGGGAGACCGGCAGAAGCCTACCAAGTGGCCACCACAAGTCAACGCGTGGCCACCACAAGCCAACCGGGTGGCCACCACGAGCCCAAGAGGGCACTGAGTAATTAACGGCGCTAATTAAGGAGGGCAACACCCGAACGCTGCGCCGGGGCCCACAGCGATCAACGGTGGGGGGGGGGGGGATCCACCAGAGAAGACCAAATTAGTAGCCAAAAAGCACAACAGGTGGCCAAACAACTCCTCGAGCACCGTAAAAACGCTACAAAAGGTTCATTTTTACCCCAAAAAAGGCAAAAAGCATTTCTGAAAGCAAAAGCGATGGCCCCAAACCCACCGCTTTTAGTTAATTACGACAAAAAACTCGTTAAAATTCCTCGTCAACGCCCAGGTGGCCCCAAACCCGCTCCGAAATCCTGCCAAAAATCAGCGTTTGGGGCTTTTTCCCCCCAACCCGGTGGTAGTTTTGGGTTCTACCGCCCCATAATGACGTGGGGGGGGGGATGGCCCCGCCCCCCCCCCCCAAATTTTTCCCTTCCCCCCCCACCCTCTTCTCCGCCAACTCCTTCTCCCGCTGCAGCTTCCGGCTCCGCTCGATCCAGGCCGCCGCGTCGTCCAACCACGGGTCCTCCTCCCCCAACGTTTTCACTTTCCTAAAAACCGTTTTGGGAACCCGAAAGAAGAATTTTAAGAGGATTGGGGGGGTCACCTCCCCCCACCCCCCCCCCCCACCCATGGGTGCCTCACCCTAATTTTTGGTTGAGAAGCCGCTTCTCCTTCGCCGCCGCCAACTTCTCCCGGATCTCCTCCCGTTGGCGTTGGGCCAAAGGGTTGATGACGGCGGCCGCCACCGGGTCCTCCTTCGTCCCCGATTCTGGGGGGGGGGGGACACCCACAAAAATAGGTGACCCCCCCCAAAAAAATGGGTGCTGGGGCTAAAAATGGGTGGGGGGGTGGAAGGTCTCACCTTTCTTAGCGGGCGCCGTCTCCAGCGGTTTCAGGCCCAGTTTGGCGCGGAGTTTACTGGGAAGGAGTGGGGGGGGGGGTTAGGGGGGGGAGGGGGGGGGTGTGGGGCACCCCAAGGGTGGGGGGTGGGGGGTGGGGGTGGGGCTCACTTGGTTTCTTCCACGCTGAGAGAGGACTCGGCGGCGGTTTTGGGGGGGGGGGCTAATTAACGAGGGGTCGTTAGTTAACGAGGGGGGGAAACTCCTACCCAGGGCCCCATAAATGCCCCAGTGCCCCATAGATTCCCCCCCCCCGGGCCCCACAGCCCCCCCAGTACCCCCCATTAACCCATATCCCCCTCCCAGTGCCCCATAGCCCCCCCTCAGGCCCCACAGCCCCTTCCCTGTGCCCCACAGCCCCCCCTCAGCACCCCCTTAGCACCCCACAGCCCCCCCAGTGCCCTCCCTGTGCCCCACAGCCCCCCCTCAGCGCCCCACAGCCCCTTCCCTGTGCCCCACAGCCCCCCCTCAGGCCCCACAGCCCCTTCCCTGTGCCCCACAGCCCCCCCAGAGCCCTCCTTGTGCCCCACAGCCCCCCCTCAGCACCCCACAGCCCCCCCAGTGCCCCACAGCCCCTTCCCTGTGCCCCACAGCCCCCCCTCAGCACCCCCTCAGCGCCCCACAGCCCCCCAGCGCCCTCCCTGTGCCCCACAGCCCACCCCCAGCGCCCCATAGCCCTCCCTGTGCCCCATAGCCCCCCCTCAGCACCCCATAGCCCCCCCTCAGCGCCCCATAGCCCCCCCTCAGCGCCCCATAGCCCCCTCCCTGTGCCCCATAGCCCCCCCACAGCCCTCCAGCGCCCTCCCCGTGCCCCATAGCCCCCCTCAGCACCCCACAGCCCCCATAGACCTCCCCCTTAGCACCCCACAGCCCCCATAGACCCCCCCTTAGCACCCCACAGCCCCCCCAGCGCCCTCCCTGTGCCCCACAGCCCCCCCCAGCGCCCCACAGCCCCTTCCCTGTGCCCCACAGCCCCCCAGCGCCTTCCCTGTGCCCCATAGCCCCCCCTCAGCACCCCATAGCCCCCCCTCAGCACCCCATAGCCCTCCCTGTGCCCCACAGCCCCCCTCCCTGTGCCCCATAGCCCCCCCACAGCCCTCCAGCGCCCTCCCTGTGCCCCACAGCCCCCCCTCAGCACCCCACAGCCCCCATAGACCCCCTCTTAGCACCCCCCAGCCCCCCCAGCGCCCTCCCTGTGCCCCACAGCCCCCCCATAGAACCCCCCCTCAGCCCCCCCCCCCCGCCCCCTCACCGGGCTCCTCCCGCTCCTCCCGCCGCTCCCTCTTCGCCCGCCGCTCGGCCTCGCCGCCTCCCCGCCCATGGCCGCTCCTCCCCGGCTCCTCGGGGCCGCCGCGGCGGGAGGATGAGGAGGAAGAACCGGAACCACCGCCGCCACCACCACCACCGGAGCCGCCGCCGCCGCCGCCTCCGCCGCTTCGCTCCCCCCGGGAACGGCTGCGCTTCCCCCGCCGCTCCCCACCGCGGTGCCGGTGCTTGCGGTGCTCTCGGGGCCGCCCGGCCGGGGCCGTCCCCGCCGCTCCCGCCGCCGCCGGAGCCCTCCTCGGCCGCCTCAGCTCCGCCGCGCTCTCGGTGCTTCTTCGAGGAGCCC
>NW_028127968.1:600000-847256 GCF_965231255.1 Vanellus vanellus
CCTGATCCCGCATCCTAATTATTTTTCGCCCGGTTCTCGGAGTTGTTCTGCTTCCGGCTGATGAATGGGAAAGTGTAGTAGTGCTGTTTCATTTCACCAGCCTCTCAAGTGTGGAAATTATGGTAAATTTGAGAACAAGCCAGATTAGATTGATAGTTACACCTCCTCCTTTAATTAGCCAACCACAGGATCTGTGGAGGCAAAGGCCGGGGGGGTGTGTCGGTGTATATAGCGTGTATTGTCTATGTGAAAGATGAATCAAAAGGAGTTGCTTGAGGTGGGAAGGCTTTTCCGGAGAGGTTCCACATGTTGTCAGGTAGTCCCTCTGAATGGCAGCTTCCGGTTCGGTCCCTTAGCTTTCGGAAGTGACATTTAGTCTGATATGTGCCAGCCGTGCAATCTACCTAGCCCTGCAAAGTGCAAATATTAACATAAATGCATATTAAGATACTGTGTGTTAGCTCCTGAACTGAAATAGAGAGCGGGTGTTCCAGCGGAGGCAAGCAAATCGTGTTGATTTACAGTGGCTTGAGGATTTGGCCCATTACCGCTTCTTTATACACTTTTAAAAAGAAATGCCAACTCGATAGTTTAGGCTTTAACTGGAACATGGCAAGTAATTGTATGTTTTGGCGGACCCCTAGTAATGTTGCAGAATCTTTCTCAGAAGTTGTTCCATGGGATAGCCGATTCCTCAGGTAAGAGCTACTTGTTTGTTCAATCCTCCATCTTAGGCCTGCTCCTCAGGTGCGTCCTCCTTCTCGCAGCGATTTCCTAGGAACAGATTTCGAAGAACAGCTCTGATCACAGAATCACAGATTGGTTAGGGTTGGAAAGGAGCTCTGGAGATCATCCAGTCCAACCCCCCTGCCAGAGCAGGGTCACCTACAGCAGGTTGCACAGGATGACCTCCAGGCGCGTTTTGAATGTCTCTGGGGTGGGAGACTCTACCGCCTCCCTGGGCAGCCTGTTCCAGCGCTCTGCCACCCTCAAAGTAAAGAAGTTCCTCCTCATGATTTGATAGAAGTTCTTAGGTTCCAGTTTGTACCCGTTACCTCTTGTCCTGGATCATCTTTGATGATCCAGGCCAAGAGGTAACGGGCACCAATTGGAACGTAGGAACTTGAACTTTAACTGGAAGGTAGGAACTTGAACTTGAACATAGGATTATCCTTGATGATTCAGGATAGCTGTGTGTCTGACCAGTCTGTCTTTCGAAGGAGGTCCTGGGCCAGCTCCAGCCATGCTGTGCTGAGCAGAGCTCCTGGCAGCAGCCCCACAGCTCACTCCCAGTGTGCCTGAATGGAAAAGGTACCAAAGTTGCTCCAACACTTTCTGAAAAACTCTATAGTGTTACCCCACAAGCGCAAAGCGACGGCAAAGCCCGTGAAATGACACCGGTGCTTCCAGAAAATGTCAAGCTTCCTGCCCAAGGGTGACATGCCATGCGGTGGGGTCAGGGCCACGCGCTGAGCACCCGGTGCGCTGGGGTTGCCCCAGCGGTTCCTGAGCAGCTCCTGCAGTGCTGCCGCCGGTACCGTTCTGGCGGCTGTAGTTGTTTAAAAAGCCGTTGTTGTTTCCGGCGTAATCTGACGGCAGTTTTCTCGGGCATTTGGGCCTCTTCGAATAAGTGTGCTGTGAGTACATCTGCAAGCATTCACCTGTCGAGGTCAAATGACTGGTGGTGCTCATCTGCCCCCGTGCTACTGCTGCTGCCTCCCGTGAATGCTCATGTGCCTGCGTGCCCCTGTACAGGCACAGATGCACGCGCGCAACACCTGATCCCGCATCCTAATTATTTTTCGCCCGGTTCTCGGAGTTGTTCTGCTTCCGGCTGATGAATGGGAAAGTGTAGTAGTGCTGTTTCATTTCACCAGCCTCTCAAGTGTGGAAATTATGGTAAATTTGAGAACAAGCCAGATTAGATTGATAGTTACACCTCCTCCTTTAATTAGCCAACCACAGGATCTGTGGAGGCAAAGGCCGGGGGGGTGTGTCGGTGTATATAGCGTGTATTGTCTATGTGAAAGATGAATCAAAAGGAGTTGCTTGAGGTGGGAAGGCTTTTCCGGAGAGGTTCCACATGTTGTCAGGTAGTCCCTCTGAATGGCAGCTTCCGGTTCGGTCCCTTAGCTTTCGGAAGTGACATTTAGTCTGATATGTGCCAGCCGTGCAATCTACCTAGCCCTGCAAAGTGCAAATATTAACATAAATGCATATTAAGATACTGTGTGTTAGCTCCTGAACTGAAATAGAGAGCGGGTGTTCCAGCGGAGGCAAGCAAATCGTGTTGATTTACAGTGGCTTGAGGATTTGGCCCATTACCGCTTCTTTATACACTTTTAAAAAGAAATGCCAACTCGATAGTTTAGGCTTTAACTGGAACATGGCAAGTAATTGTATGTTTTGGCGGACCCCTAGTAATGTTGCAGAATCTTTCTCAGAAGTTGTTCCATGGGATAGCCGATTCCTCAGGTAAGAGCTACTTGTTTGTTCAATCCTCCATCTTAGGCCTGCTCCTCAGGTGCGTCCTCCTTCTCGCAGCGATTTCCTAGGAACAGATTTCGAAGAACAGCTCTGATCACAGAATCACAGATTGGTTAGGGTTGGAAAGGAGCTCTGGAGATCATCCAGTCCAACCCCCCTGCCAGAGCAGGGTCACCTACAGCAGGTTGCACAGGATGACCTCCAGGCGGGTTTTGAATGTCTCTGGGGTGGGAGACTCTACCGCCTCCCTGGGCAGCCTGTTCCAGCGCTCTGCCACCCTCAAAGTAAAGAAGTTCCTCCTCATGATTTGATAGAAGTTCTTAGGTTCCAGTTTGTACCCGTTACCTCTTGTCCTGGATCATCTTTGATGATCCAGGCCAAGAGGTAACGGGCACCAATTGGAACGTAGGAACTTGAACTTTAACTGGAAGGTAGGAACTTGAACTTGAACATAGGATTATCCTTGATGATTCAGGATAGCTGTGTGTCTGACCAGTCTGTCTTTCGAAGGAGGTCCTGGGCCAGCTCCAGCCATGCTGTGCTGAGCAGAGCCCCTGGCAGCAGCCCCACAGCTCACTCCCAGTGTGCCTGAATGGAAAAGGTACCAAAGTTGCTCCAACACTTTCTGAAAAACTCTATAGTGTTACCCCACAAGCGCAAAGCGACGGCAAAGCCCGTGAAATGACACCGGTGCTTCCAGAAAATGTCAAGCTTCCTGCCCAAGGGTGACATGCCATGCGGTGTGGTCAGGGCCACGTGCTGAGCAGCCGGTGCGCTGGAGTTGCCCCAGCGGTTCCTGAGCAGCTCCTGCAGTGCTGCCGCCGGTACCGTTCTGGCAGCTGTAGTTGTTTAAAAAGCCGTTGTTGTTTCCGGCGTAATCTGACGGCAGTTTTCTCGGGCATTTGGGCCTCTTCTAATAAGTGTGCTGTGAGTACATCTGCAAGCATTCACCTGTCGAGGTCAAATGACTGGTGGTGCTCATCTGCCCCCGTGCTACTGCTGCTGCCTCCCGTGAATGCTCATGTGCCTGCGTGCCCCTGTACAGGCACAGATGCACGCGCGCAACAACTGATCCCGCATCCTAATTATTTTTCGCCCGGTTCTCGGAGTTGTTCTGCTTCCGGCTGATGAATGGGAAAGTGTAGTAGTGCTGTTTCATTTCACCAGCCTCTCAAGTGTGGAAATTATGGTAAATTTGAGAACAAGCCAGATTAGATTGATAGTTACACCTCCTCCTTTAATTAGCCAACCACAGGATCTGTGGAGGCAAAGGCCGGGGGGGTGTGTCGGTCTATATAGCGTGTATTGTCTATGTGAAAGATGAATCAAAAGGAGTTGCTTGAGGTGGGAAGGCTTTTCCGGAGAGGTTCCACATGTTGTCAGGTAGTCCCTCTGAATGGCAGCTTCCGGTTCGGTCCCTTAGCTTTCGGAAGTGACATTTAGTCTGATATGTGCCAGCCGTGCAATCTACCTAGCCCTGCAAAGTGCAAATATTAACATAAATGCATATTAAGATACTGTGTGTTAGCTCCTGAACTGCAATAGAGAGCGGGTGTTCCAGCGGAGGCAAGCAAATCGTGTTGATTTACAGTGGCTTGAGGATTTGGCCCATTACCGCTTCTTTATACACTTTTAAAAAGAAATGCCAACTCGATAGTTTAGGCTTTAACTGGAACATGGCAAGTAATTGTATGTTTTGGCGGACCCCTAGTAATGTTGCAGAATCTTTCTCAGAAGTTGTTCCATGGGATAGCCGATTCCTCAGGTAAGAGCTACTTGTTTGTTCAATCCTCCATCTTAGGCCTGCTCCTCAGGTGCATCCTCCTTCTCGCAGCGATTTCCTAGGAACAGATTTCGAAGAACAGCTCTGATCACAGAATCACAGATTGGTTAGGGTTGGAAAGGAGCTCTGGAGATCATCCAGTCCAACCCCCCTGCCAGAGCAGGGTCACCTTCAGCAGGTTGCACAGGATGACCTCCAGGCGGGTTTTGAATGTCTCTGGGGTGGGAGACTCTACCGCCTCCCTGGGCAGCCTGTTCCAGCGCTCTGCCACCCTCAAAGTAAAGAAGTCCCTCCTCATGCTTTGATAGAAGTTCCTAGGTTCCAGTTTGTACCCGTTACCTCTTGTCCTGGATCATCTTTGATGATCCAGGACAAGAGGTAACGGGCACCAATTGGAACGTAGGAACTTGAACTGGAAGGTAGGAACTTGAACTTGAACATAGGATTATCCTTGATGATTCAGGATAGCTGTGTGTCTGACCAGTCTGTCTTTCGAAGGAGGTCCTGGGCCAGCTCCAGCCATGCTGTGCTGAGCAGAGCCCCTGGCAGCAGCCCCACAGCTCACTCCCAGTGTGCCTGAATGGAAAAGGTACCAAAGTTGCTCCAACACTTTCTGAAAAACTCTATAGTGTTACCCCACAAGCGCAAAGCGACGGCAAAGCCCGTGAAATGACACCGGTGCTTCCAGAAAATGTCAAGCTTCCTGCCCAAGGGTGACATGCCATGCGGTGGGGTCAGGGCCACGCGCTGAGCACCCGGTGCGCTGGGGTTGCCCCAGCGGTTCCTGAGCAGCTCCTGCAGTGCTGCCGCCGGTACCGTTCTGGCGGCTGTAGTTGTTTAAAAAGCCGTTGTTGTTTCCGGCGTAATCTGACGGCAGTTTTCTCGGGCATTTGGGCCTCTTCTAATAAGTGTGCTGTGAGTACATCTGCAAGCATTCACCTGTCGAGGTCAAATGACTGGTGGTGCTCATCTGCCCCCGTGCTACTGCTGCTGCCTCCCGTGAATGCTCATGTGCCTGCGTGCCCCTGTACAGGCACAGATGCACGCGCGCAACACCTGATCCCGCATCCTAATTATTTTTCGCCCGGTTCTCTGAGTTGTTCTGCTTCCGGCTGATGAATGGGAAAGTGTAGTAGTGCTGTTTCATTTCACCAGCCTCTCAAGTGTGGAAATTATGGTAAATTTGAGAACAAGCCAGATTAGATTGATAGTTACACCTCCTCCTTTAATTAGCCAACCACAGGATCTGTGGAGGCAAAGGCCGGGGGGGTGTGTCGGTGTATATAACGTGTATTGTCTATGTGAAAGATTAATCAAAAGGAGTTGCTTGAGGTGGGAAGGCTTTTCCGGAGAGGTTCCACATGTTGTCAGGTAGTCCCTCTGAATGGCAGCTTCCGGTTCGGTCCCTTAGCTTTCGGAAGTGACATTTAGTCTGATATGTGCCAGCCGTGCAATCTACCTAGCCCTGCAAAGTGCAAATATTAACATAAATGCATATTAAGATACTGTGTGTTAGCTCCTGAACTGCAATAGAGAGCGGGTGTTCCAGCGGAGGCAAGCAAATCGTGTTGATTTACAGTGGCTTGAGGATTTGGCCCATTACCGCTTCTTTATACACTTTTAAAAAGAAATGCCAACTCGATAGTTTAGGCTTTAACTGGAACATGGCAAGTAATTGTATGTTTTGGCGGACCCCTAGTAATGTTGCAGAATCTTTCTCAGAAGTTGTTCCATGGGATAGCCGATTCCTCAGGTAAGAGCTACTTGTTTGTTCAATCCTCCATCTTAGGCCTGCTCCTCAGGTGCATCCTCCTTCTCGCAGCGATTTCCTAGGAACAGATTTCGAAGAACCGCTCTGATCACAGAATCACAGATTGGTTAGGGTTGGAAAGGAGCTCTGGAGATCATCCAGTCCAACCCCCCTGCCAGAGCAGGGTCACCTACAGCAGGTTGCACAGGATGACCTCCAGGCGGGTTTTGAATGTTTCTGGGGTCGGAGACTCTACCGCCTCCCTGGGCAGCCTGTTCCAGCGCTCTGCCACCCTCAAAGTAAAGAAGTTCCTCCTCATGCTTTGATAGAAGTTCCTACGTTCCAGTTTGTACCCGTTACCTCTTGTCCTGGATCATCTTTGATGATCCAGGACAAGAGGTAACGGGCACCAATTGGAACGTAGGAACTTGAACTTGAACTGGAAGGTAGGAACTTGAACTTGAACATAGGATTATCCTTGATGATTCAGGATAGCTGTGTGTCTGACCAGTCTGTCTTTCGAAGGAGGTCCTGGGCCAGCTCCAGCCATGCTGTGCTGAGCAGAGCCCCTGGCAGCAGCCCCACACCTCACTCCCAGTGTGCCTGAATGGAAAAGGTACCAAAGTTGCTCCAACACTTTCTGAAAAACTCTATAGTGTTACCCCACAAGCGCAAAGCGACGGCAAAGCCCGTGAAATGACACCGGTGCTTCCAGAAAATGTCAAGCTTCCTGCCCAAGGGTGACATGCCATGCGGTGGGGTCAGGGCCACGCGCTGAGCACCCGGTGCGCTGGGGTTGCCCCAGCGGTTCCTGAGCAGCTCCTGCAGTGCTGCCGCCGGTACCGTTCTGGCGGCTGTAGTTGTTTAAAAAGCCGTTGTTGTTTCCGGCGTAATCTGACGGCAGTTTTCTCGGGCATTTGGGCCTCTTCTAATAAGTGTGCTGTGAGTACATCTGCAAGCATTCACCTGTCGAGGTCAAATGACTGGTGGTGCTCATCTGCCCCCGTGCTACTGCTGCTGCCTCCCGTGAACGCTCATGTGCCTGCGTGCCCCTGTACAGGCACAGATGCACGCGCGCAACACCTGATCCCGCATCCTAATTATTTTTCGCCCGGTTCTTGAGTTGTTCTGCTTCCGGCTGATGAATGGGAAAGTGTAGTAGTGCTGTTTCATTTCACCAGCCTCTCAAGTGTGGAAATTATGGTAAATTTGAGAACAAGCCAGATTAGATTGATAGTTACACCTCCTCCTTTAATTAGCCAACCACAGGATCTGTGGAGGCAAAGGCCGGGGGTGTGTGTCGGTGTATATAACGTGTATTGTCTATGTGAAAGATTAATCAAAAGGAGTTGCTTGAGGTGGGAAGGCTTTTCCGGAGAGGTTCCACATGTTGTCAGGTAGTCCCTCTGAATGGCAGCTTCCGGTTCGGTCCCTTAGCTTTCGGAAGTGACATTTAGTCTGATATGTGCCAGCCGTGCAATCTACCTAGCCCTGCAAAGTGCAAATATTAACCTAAATGCATATTAAGATAGTGTGTGTTAGCTCCTGAACTGAAATAGAGAGCGGGTGTTCCAGCGGAGGCAAGCAAATCGTGTTGATTTACAGTGGCTTGAGGATTTGGCCCATTACCGCTTCTTTATACACTTTTAAAAAGAAATGCCAACTCGATAGTTTAGGCTTTAACTGGAACATGGCAAGTAATTGTATGTTTTGGCGGACCCCTAGTAATGTTGCAGAATCTTTCTCAGAAGTTGTTCCATGGGATAGCCGATTCCTCAGGTAAGAGCTACTTGTTTGTTCAATCCTCCATCTTAGGCCTGCTCCTCAGGTGCATCCTCCTTCTCGCAGCGATTTCCTAGGAACAGATTTCGAAGAACAGCTCTGATCACAGAATCACAGATTGGTTAGGGTTGGAAAGGAGCTCTGGAGATCATCCAGTCCAACCCCCCTGCCAGAGCAGGGTCACCTTCAGCAGGTTGCACAGGATGACCTCCAGGCGGGTTTTGAATGTCTCTGGGGTGGGAGACTCTACCGCCTCCCTGGGCAGCCTGTTCCAGCGCTCTGCCACCCTCAAAGTAAAGAAGTCCCTCCTCATGCTTTGATAGAAGTTCCTAGGTTCCAGTTTGTACCCGTTACCTCTTGTCCTGGATCATCTTTGATGATCCAGGACAAGAGGTAACGGGCACCAATTGGAACGTAGGAACTTGAACTGGAAGGTAGGAACTTGAACTTGAACATAGGATTATCCTTGATGATTCAGGATAGCTGTGTGTCTGACCAGTCTGTCTTTCGAAGGAGGTCCTGGGCCAGCTCCAGCCATGCTGTGCTGAGCAGAGCCCCTGGCAGCAGCCCCACAGCTCACTCCCAGTGTGCCTGAATGGAAAAGGTACCAAAGTTGCTCCAACACTTTCTGAAAAACTCTATAGTGTTACCCCACAAGCGCAAAGCGACGGCAAAGCCCGTGAAATGACACCGGTGCTTCCAGAAAATGTCAAGCTTCCTGCCCAAGGGTGACATGCCATGCGGTGGGGTCAGGGCCACGCGCTGAGCACCCGGTGCGCTGGGGTTGCCCCAGCGGTTCCTGAGCAGCTCCTGCAGTGCTGCCGCCGGTACCGTTCTGGCGGCTGTAGTTGTTTAAAAAGCCGTTGTTGTTTCCGGCGTAAGCTGACGGCAGTTTTCTCGGGCATTTGGGCCTCTTCTAATAAGTGTGCTGTGAGTACATCTGCAAGCATTCACCTGTCGAGGTCAAATGACTGGTGGTGCTCATCTGCCCCCGTGCTACTGCTGCTGCCTCCCGTGAATGCTCATGTGCCTGCGTGCCCCTGTACAGGCACAGATGCACGCGCGCAACACCTGATCCCGCATCCTAATTATTTTTCGCCCGGTTCTCTGAGTTGTTCTGCTTCCGGCTGATGAATGGGAAAGTGTAGTAGTGCTGTTTCATTTCACCAGCCTCTCAAGTGTGGAAATTATGGTAAATTTGAGAACAAGCCAGATTAGATTGATAGTTACACCTCCTCCTTTAATTAGCCAACCACAGGATCTGTGGAGGCAAAGGCCGGGGGGGTGTGTCGGTGTATATAACGTGTATTGTCTATGTGAAAGATTAATCAAAAGGAGTTGCTTGAGGTGGGAAGGCTTTTCCGGAGAGGTTCCACATGTTGTCAGGTAGTCCCTCTGAATGGCAGCTTCCGGTTCGGTCCCTTAGCTTTCGGAAGTGACATTTAGTCTGATATGTGCCAGCCGTGCAATCTACCTAGCCCTGCAAAGTGCAAATATTAACATAAATGCATATTAAGATACTGTGTGTTAGCTCCTGAACTGCAATAGAGAGCGGGTGTTCCAGCGGAGGCAAGCAAATCGTGTTGATTTACAGTGGCTTGAGGATTTGGCCCATTACCGCTTCTTTATACACTTTTAAAAAGAAATGCCAACTCGATAGTTTAGGCTTTAACTGGAACATGGCAAGTAATTGTATGTTTTGGCGGACCCCTAGTAATGTTGCAGAATCTTTCTCAGAAGTTGTTCCATGGGATAGCCGATTCCTCAGGTAAGAGCTACTTGTTTGTTCAATCCTCCATCTTAGGCCTGCTCCTCAGGTGCATCCTCCTTCTCGCAGCGATTTCCTAGGAACAGATTTCGAAGAACCGCTCTGATCACAGAATCACAGATTGGTTAGGGTTGGAAAGGAGCTCTGGAGATCATCCAGTCCAACCCCCCTGCCAGAGCAGGGTCACCTACAGCAGGTTGCACAGGATGACCTCCAGGCGGGTTTTGAATGTTTCTGGGGTCGGAGACTCTACCGCCTCCCTGGGCAGCCTGTTCCAGCGCTCTGCCACCCTCAAAGTAAAGAAGTTCCTCCTCATGCTTTGATAGAAGTTCCTACGTTCCAGTTTGTACCCGTTACCTCTTGTCCTGGATCATCTTTGATGATCCAGGACAAGAGGTAACGGGCACCAATTGGAACGTAGGAACTTGAACTTGAACTGGAAGGTAGGAACTTGAACTTGAACATAGGATTATCCTTGATGATTCAGGATAGCTGTGTGTCTGACCAGTCTGTCTTTCGAAGGAGGTCCTGGGCCAGCTCCAGCCATGCTGTGCTGAGCAGAGCCCCTGGCAGCAGCCCCACACCTCACTCCCAGTGTGCCTGAATGGAAAAGGTACCAAAGTTGCTCCAACACTTTCTGAAAAACTCTATAGTGTTACCCCACAAGCGCAAAGCGACGGCAAAGCCCGTGAAATGACACCGGTGCTTCCAGAAAATGTCAAGCTTCCTGCCCAAGGGTGACATGCCATGCGGTGGGGTCAGGGCCACGCGCTGAGCACCCGGTGCGCTGGGGTTGCCCCAGCGGTTCCTGAGCAGCTCCTGCAGTGCTGCCGCCGGTACCGTTCTGGCGGCTGTAGTTGTTTAAAAAGCCGTTGTTGTTTCCGGCGTAATCTGACGGCAGTTTTCTCGGGCATTTGGGCCTCTTCTAATAAGTGTGCTGTGAGTACATCTGCAAGCATTCACCTGTCGAGGTCAAATGACTGGTGGTGCTCATCTGCCCCCGTGCTACTGCTGCTGCCTCCCGTGAACGCTCATGTGCCTGCGTGCCCCTGTACAGGCACAGATGCACGCGCGCAACACCTGATCCCGCATCCTAATTATTTTTCGCCCGGTTCTTGAGTTGTTCTGCTTCCGGCTGATGAATGGGAAAGTGTAGTAGTGCTGTTTCATTTCACCAGCCTCTCAAGTGTGGAAATTATGGTAAATTTGAGAACAAGCCAGATTAGATTGATAGTTACACCTCCTCCTTTAATTAGCCAACCACAGGATCTGTGGAGGCAAAGGCCGGGGGTGTGTGTCGGTGTATATAACGTGTATTGTCTATGTGAAAGATTAATCAAAAGGAGTTGCTTGAGGTGGGAAGGCTTTTCCGGAGAGGTTCCACATGTTGTCAGGTAGTCCCTCTGAATGGCAGCTTCCGGTTCGGTCCCTTAGCTTTCGGAAGTGACATTTAGTCTGATATGTGCCAGCCGTGCAATCTACCTAGCCCTGCAAAGTGCAAATATTAACCTAAATGCATATTAAGATACTGTGTGTTAGCTCCTGAACTGAAATAGAGAGCGGGTGTTCCAGCGGAGGCAAGCAAATCGTGTTGATTTACAGTGGCTTGAGGATTTGGCCCATTACCGCTTCTTTATACACTTTTAAAAAGAAATGCCAACTCGATAGTTTAGGCTTTAACTGGAACATGGCAAGTAATTGTATGTTTTGGCGGACCCCTAGTAATGTTGCAGAATCTTTCTCAGAAGTTGTTCCATGGGATAGCCGATTCCTCAGGTAAGAGCTACTTGTTTGTTCAATCCTCCATCTTAGGCCTGCTCCTCAGGTGCATCCTCCTTCTCGCAGCGATTTCCTAGGAACAGATTTCGAAGAACAGCTCTGATCACAGAATCACAGATTGGTTAGGGTTGGAAAGGAGCTCTGGAGATCATCCAGTCCAACCCCCCTGCCAGAGCAGGGTCACCTACAGCAGGTTGCACAGGATGACCTCCAGGCGGGTTTTGAATGTCTCTGGGGTGGGAGACTCTACCGCCTCCCTGGGCAGCCTGTTCCAGCGCTCTGCCACCCTCAAAGTAAAGAAGTTCCTCCTCATGCTTTGATAGAAGTTCCTAGGTTCCAGTTTGTACCCGTTACCTCTTGTCCTGGATCATCTTTGATGATCCAGGACAAGAGGTAACGGGCACCAATTGGAACGTAGGAACTTGAACTTGAACTGGAAGGTAGGAACTTGAACTTGAACATAGGATTATCCTTGATGATTCAGGATAGCTGTGTGTCTGACCAGTCTGTCTTTCGAAGGAGGTCCTGGGCCAGCTCCAGCCATGCTGTGCTGAGCAGAGCCCCTGGCAGCAGCCCCACAGCTCACTCCCAGTGTGCCTGAATGGAAAAGGTACCAAAGTTGCTCCAACACTTTCTGAAAAACTCTATAGTGTTACCCCACAAGCGCAAAGCGATGGCAAAGCCCGTGAAATGACACCGGTGCTTCCAGAAAATGTCAAGCTTCCTGCCCAAGGGTGACATGCCATGCGGTGGGGTCAGGGCCACGCGCTGAGCACCCGGTGCGCTGGGGTTGCCCCAGCGGTTCCTGAGCAGCTCCTGCAGTGCTGCCGCCGGTACCGTTCTGGCGGCTGTAGTTGTTTAAAAAGCCGTTGTTGTTTCCGGCGTAATCTGACGGCAGTTTTCTCGGGCATTTGGGCCTCTTCTAATAAGTGTGCTGTGAGTACATCTGCAAGCATTCACCTGTCGAGGTCAAATGACTGGTGGTGCTCATCTGCCCCCGTGCTACTGCTGCTGCCTCCCGTGAATGCTCATGTGCCTGCGTGCCCCTGTACAGGCACAGATGCACGCGCGCAACACCTGATCCCGCATCCTAATTATTTTTCGCCCGGTTCTCGGAGTTGTTCTGCTTCCGGCTGATGAATGGGAAAGTGTAGTAGTGCTGTTTCATTTCACCAGCCTCTCAAGTGTGGAAATTATGGTAAATTTGAGAACAAGCCAGATTAGATTGATAGTTACACCTCCTCCTTTAATTAGCCAACCACAGGATCTGTGGAGGCAAAGGCCGGGGGGGTGTGTCGGTGTATATAAGGTGTATTGTCTATGTGAAAGATTAATCAAAAGGAGTTGCTTGAGGTGGGAAGGCTTTTCCGGAGAGGTTCCACATGTTGTCAGGTAGTCCCTCTGAATGGCAGCTTCCGGTTCGGTCCCTTAGCTTTCGGAAGTGACATTTAGTCTGATATGTGCCAGCCGTGCAATCTACCTAGCCCTGCAAAGTGCAAATATTAACCTAAATGCATATTAAGATAGTGTGTGTTAGCTCCTGAACTGAAATAGAGAGCGGGTGTTCCAGCGGAGGCAAGCAAATCGTGTTGATTTACAGTGGCTTGAGGATTTGGCCCATTACCGCTTCTTTATACACTTTTAAAAAGAAATGCCAACTCGATAGTTTAGGCTTTAACTGGAACATGGCAAGTAATTGTATGTTTTGGCGGACCCCTAGTAATGTTGCAGAATCTTTCTCAGAAGTTGTTCCATGGGATAGCCGATTCCTCAGGTAAGAGCTACTTGTTTGTTCAATCCTCCATCTTAGGCCTGCTCCTCAGGTGCATCCTCCTTCTCGCAGCGATTTCCTAGGAACAGATTTCGAAGAACAGCTCTGATCACAGAATCAAAAATTGGTTAGGGTTGGAAAGGAGCTCTGGAGATCATCCAGTCCAACCCCCCTGCCAGAGCAGGGTCACCTACAGCAGGTTGCACAGGATGACCTCCAGGCGGGTTTTGAATGTCTCTGGGGTGGGAGACTCTACCGCCTCCCTGGGCAGCCTGTTCCAGCGCTCTGCCACCCTCAAAGTAAAGAAGTTCCTCCTCATGCTTTGATAGAAGTTCCTACGTTCCAGTTTGTACCCGTTACCTCTTGTCCTGGATCATCTTTGATGATCCAGGACAAGAGGTAACGGGCACCAATTGGAACGTAGGAACTTGAACTTGAACTGGAACGTAGGAACTTGAACATAGGATTATCCTTGATGATTCAGGATAGCTGTGTGTCTGACCAGTCTGTCTTTCGAAGGAGGTCCTGGGCCAGCTCCAGCCATGCTGTGCTGAGCAGAGCCCCTGGCAGCAGCCCCACAGCTCACTCCCAGTGTGCCTGAATGGAAAAGGTACCAAAGTTGCTCCAACACTTTCTGAAAAACTCTATAGTGTTACCCCACAAGCGCAAAGCAACGGCAAAGCCCGTGAAATGACACCGGTGCTTCCAGAAAATGTCAAGCTTCCTGCCCAAGGGTGACATGCCATGCGGTGGGGTCAGGGCCACACGCTGAGCACCCGGTGTGCTGGGGTTGCCCCAGCGGTTCCTGAGCAGCTCCTGCAGTGCTGCCGCCGGTACCGTTCTGGCGGCTGTAGTTGTTTAAAAAGCCGTTGTTGTTTCCGGCGTAATCTGACGGCAGTTTTCTCGGGCATTTGGGCCTCTTCTAATAAGTGTGCTGTGAGTACATCTGCAAGCATTCACCTGTCGAGGTCAAATGACTGGTGGTGCTCATCTGCCCCCAGCTACTGCTGCTGCCTCCCGTGAATGCTCATGTGCCTGCGTGCCCCTGTACAGGCACAGATGCACGCGCGCAACACCTGATCCCGCATCCTAATTATTTTTCGCCCGGTTCTCTGAGTTGTTCTGCTTCCGGCTGATGAATGGGAAAGTGTAGTAGTGCTGTTTCATTTCACCAGCCTCTCAAGTGTGGAAATTATGGTAAATTTGAGAACAAGCCAGATTAGATTGATAGTTACACCTCCTCCTTTAATTAGCCAACCACAGGATCTGTGGAGGCAAAGGCCGGGGGGGTGTGTCGGTGTATATAACGTGTATTGTCTATGTGAAAGATTAATCAAAAGGAGTTGCTTGAGGTGGGAAGGCTTTTCCGGAGAGGTTCCACATGTTGTCAGGTAGTCCCTCTGAATGGCAGCTTCCGGTTCGGTCCCTTAGCTTTCGGAAGTGACATTTAGTCTGATATGTGCCAGCCGTGCAATCTACCTAGCCCTGCAAAGTGCAAATATTAACCTAAATGCATATTAAGATACTGTGTGTTAGCTCCTGAACTGAAATAGAGAGCGGGTGTTCCAGCGGAGGCAAGCAAATCGTGTTGATTTACAGTGGCTTGAGGATTTGGCCCATTACCGCTTCTTTATACACTTTTAAAAAGAAATGCCAACTCGATAGTTTAGGCTTTAACTGGAACATGGCAAGTAATTGTATGTTTTGGCGGACCCCTAGTAATGTTGCAGAATCTTTCTCAGAAGTTGTTCCATGGGATAGCCGATTCCTCAGGTAAGAGCTACTTGTTTGTTCAATCCTCCATCTTAGGCCTGCTCCTCAGGTGCATCCTCCTTCTCGCAGCGATTTCCTAGGAACAGATTTCGAAGAACAGCTCTGATCACAGAATCACAGATTGGTTAGGGTTGGAAAGGAGCTCTGGAGATCATCCAGCCCAACCCCCCTGCCAGAGCAGGGTCACCTTCAGCAGGTTGCACAGGATGACCTCCAGGCGGGTTTTGAATGTCTCTGGGGTGGGAGACTCTACCGCCTCCCTGGGCAGCCTGTTCCAGCGCTCTGCCACCCTCAAAGTAAAGAAGTTCCTCCTCATGCTTTGATAGAAGTTCCTAGGTTCCAGTTTGTACCCGTTACCTCTTGTCCTGGATCATCAAAGATGATCCAGGACAAGAGGTAACGGGCACCAATTGGAACGTAGGAACTTGAGCTTGAACTGGAAGGTAGGAACTTGAACTTGAATATAGGATTATCCTTGATGATTCAGGATAGCTGTGTGTCTGACCAGTCCGTCTTTCGAAGGAGGTCCTGGGCCAGCTCCAGCCATGCTGTGCTGAGCAGAGCCCCTGGCAGCAGCCCCACAGCTCACTCCCAGTGTGCCTGAATGGAAAAGGTACCAAAGTTGCTCCAACACTTTCTGAAAAACTCTACAGTGTTACCCCACAAGCGCAAAGCGACGGCAAAGCCCGTGAAATGACACCGGTGCTTCCAGAAAATGTCAAGCTTCCTGCCCAAGGGTGATATGCCATGCGGTGGGGTCAGGGCCACGCGCTGAGCACCCGGTGCGCTGGGGTTGCCCCAGCGGTTCCTGAGCAGCTCCTGCAGTGCTGCCGCCGGTACCGTTCTGGCGGCTGTAGTTGTTTAAAAAGCCGTTGTTGTTTCCGGCGTAATCTGACGGCAGTTTTCTCGGGCATTTGGGCCTCTTCTAATAAGTGTGCTGTGAGTACATCTGCAAGCATTCACCTGTCGAGGTCAAATGACTGGTGGTGCTCATCTGCCCCCGTGCTACTGCTGCTGCCTCCCGTGAATGCTCATGTGCCTGCGTGCCCCTGTACAGGCACAGATGCACGCGCGCAACACCTGATCCCGCATCCTAATTATTTTTCGCCCGGTTCTCGGAGTTGTTCTGCTTCCGGCTGATGAATGGGAAAGTGTAGTAGTGCTGTTTCATTTCACCAGCCTCTCAAGTGTGGAAATTATGGTAAATTTGAGAACAAGCCAGATTAGATTGATAGTTACACCTCCTCCTTTAATTAGCCAACCACAGGATCTGTGGAGGCAAAGGCCGGGGGGGTGTGTCGGTGTATATAACGTGTATTGTCTATGTGAAAGATTAATCAAAAGGAGTTGCTTGAGGTGGGAAGGCTTTTCCGGAGAGGTTCCACATGTTGTCAGGTAGTCCCTCTGAATGGCAGCTTCCGGTTCGGTCCCTTAGCTTTCGGAAGTGACATTTAGTCTGATATGTGCCAGCCGTGCAATCTACCTAGCCCTGCAAAGTGCAAATATTAACCTAAATGCATATTAAGATACTGTGTGTTAGCTCCTGAACTGAAATAGAGAGCGGGTGTTCCAGCGGAGGCAAGCAAATCGTGTTGATTTACAGTGGCTTGAGGATTTGGCCCATTACCGCTTCTTTATACACTTTTAAAAAGAAATGCCAACTCGATAGTTTAGGCTTTAACTGGAACATGGAAAGTAATTGTATGTTTTGGCGGACCCCTAGTAATGTTGCAGAATCTTTCTCAGAAGTTGTTCCATGGGATAGCCGATTCCTCAGGTAAGAGCTACTTGTTTGTTCAATCCTCCATCTTAGGCCTGCTCCTCAGGTGCATCCTCCTTCTCGCAGCGATTTCCTAGGAACAGATTTCGAAGAACAGCTCTGATCACAGAATCACAGATTGGTTAGGGTTGGAAAGGAGCTCTGGAGATCATCCAGTCCAACCCCCCTGCCAGAGCAGGGTCACCTACAGCAGGTTGCACAGGATGACCTCCAGGCGGGTTTTGAATGTCTCTGGGGTGGGAGACTCTACCGCCTCCCTGGGCAGCCTGTTCCAGCGCTCTGCCACCCTCAAAGTAAAGAAGTTCCTCCTCATGCTTTGATAGAAGTTCCTACGTTCCAGTTTGTACCCGTTACCTCTTGTCCTGGATCATCTTTGATGATCCAGGACAAGAGGTAACGGGCACCAATTGGAACGTAGGAACTTGAACTTGAACTGGAAGGTAGGAACTTGAACATAGGATTATCCTTGATGATTCAGGATAGCTGTGTGTCTGACCAGTCTGTCTTTCGAAGGAGGTCCTGGGCCAGCTCCAGCCATGCTGTGCTGAGCAGAGCCCCTGGCAGCAGCCCCACAGCTCACTCCCAGTGTGCCTGAATGGAAAAGGTACCAAAGTTGCTCCAACACTTTCTGAAAAACTCTATAGTGTTACCCCACAAGCGCAAAGCGACGGCAAAGCCCGTGAAATGACACCGGTGCTTCCAGAAAATGTCAAGCTTCCTGCCCAAGGGTGACATGCCATGCGGTGGGGTCAGGGCCACACGCTGAGCACCCGGTGCGCTGGGGTTGCCCCAGCGGTTCCTGAGCAGCTCCTGCAGTGCTGCCGCCGGTACCGTTCTGGCGGCTGTAGTTGTTTAAAAAGCCGTTGTTGTTTCCGGCGTAATCTGACGGCAGTTTTCTCGGGCATTTGGGCCTCTTCTAATAAGTGTGCTGTGAGTACATCTGCAAGCATTCACCTGTCGAGGTCAAATGACTGGTGGTGCTCATCTGCCCCCAGCTACTGCTGCTGCCTCCCGTGAATGCTCATGTGCCTGCGTGCCCCTGTACAGGCACAGATGCACACGCGCAACACCTGATCCCGCATCCTAATTATTTTTCGCCCGGTTCTCTGAGTTGTTCTGCTTCCGGCTGATGAATGGGAAAGTGTAGTAGTGCTGTTTCATTTCACCAGCCTCTCAAGTGTGGAAATTATGGTAAATTTGAGAACAAGCCAGATTAGATTGATAGTTACACCTCCTCCTTTAATTAGCCAACCACAGGATCTGTGGAGGCAAAGGCCGGGGGGGTGTGTCGGTGTATATAACGTGTATTGTCTATGTGAAAGATTAATCAAAAGGAGTTGCTTGAGGTGGGAAGGCTTTTCCGGAGAGGTTCCACATGTTGTCAGGTAGTCCCTCTGAATGGCAGCTTCCGGTTCGGTCCCTTAGCTTTCGGAAGTGACATTTAGTCTGATATGTGCCAGCCGTGCAATCTACCTAGCCCTGCAAAGAGCAAATATTAACCTAAATGCATATTAAGATACTGTGTGTTAGCTCCTGAACTGAAATAGAGAGCGGGTGTTCCAGCGGAGGCAAGCAAATCGTGTTGATTTACAGTGGCTTGAGGATTTGGCCCATTACCGCTTCTTTATACACTTTTAAAAAGAAATGCCAACTCGATAGTTTAGGCTTTAACTGGAACATGGCAAGTAATTGTATGTTTTGGCGGACCCCTAGTAATGTTGCAGAATCTTTCTCAGAAGTTGTTCCATGGGATAACCGATTCCTCAGGTAAGAGCTACTTGTTTGTTCAATCCTCCATCTTAGGCCTGCTCCTCAGGTGCATCCTCCTTCTCGCAGCGATTTCCTAGGAACAGATTTCGAAGAACAGCTCTGATCACAGAATCACAGATTGGTTAGGGTTGGAAAGGAGCTCTGGAGATCATCCAGTCCAACCCCCCTGCCAGAGCAGGGTCACCTACAGCAGGTTGCACAGGATGACCTCCAGGCAGGTTTTGAATGTCTCTGGGGTGGGAGACTCTACCGCCTCCCTGGGCAGCCTGTTCCAGCGCTCTGCCACCCTCAAAGTAAAGAAGTCCCTCCTCATGCTTTGATAGAAGTTCCTACGTTCCAGTTTGTACCCGTTACCTCTTGTCCTGGATCATCTTTGATGATCCAGGACAAGAGGTAACGGGCACCAATTGGAACGTAGGAACTTGAGCTTGAACTGGAAGGTAGGAACTTGAACTTGAATATAGGATTATCCTTGATGATTCAGGATAGCTGTGTGTCTGACCAGTCCGTCTTTCGAAGGAGGTCCTGGGCCAGCTCCAGCCATGCTGTGCTGAGCAGAGCCCCTGGCAGCAGCCCCACAGCTCACTCCCAGTGTGCCTGAATGGAAAAGGTACCAAAGTTGCTCCAACACTTTCTGAAAAACTCTACAGTGTTACCCCACAAGCGCAAAGCGACGGCAAAGCCCGTGAAATGACACCGGTGCTTCCAGAAAATGTCAAGCTTCCTGCCCAAGGGTGACATGCCATGCGGTGGGGTCAGGGCCACGCGCTGAGCACCCGGTGCGCTGGGGTTGCCCCAGCGGTTCCTGAGCAGCTCCTGCAGTGCTGCCGCCGGTACCGTTCTGGCGGCTGTAGTTGTTTAAAAAGCCGTTGTTGTTTCCGGCGTAATCTGACGGCAGTTTTCTCGGGCATTTGGGCCTCTTCTAATAAGTGTGCTGTGAGTACATCTGCAAGCATTCACCTGTCGAGGTCAAATGACTGGTGGTGCTCATCTGCCCCCGTGCTACTGCTGCTGCCTCCCGTGAATGCTCATGTGCCTGCGTGCCCCTGTACAGGCACAGATGCACGCGCGCAACACCTGATCCCGCATCCTAATTATTTTTCGCCCGGTTCTCGGAGTTGTTCTGCTTCCGGCTGATGAATGGGAAAGTGTAGTAGTGCTGTTTCATTTCACCAGCCTCTCAAGTGTGGAAATTATGGTAAATTTGAGAACAAGCCAGATTAGATTGATAGTTACACCTCCTCCTTTAATTAGCCAACCACAGGATCTGTGGAGGCAAAGGCCGGGGGTGTGTGTCGGTGTATATAAGGTGTATTGTCTATGTGAAAGATTAATCAAAAGGAGTTGCTTGAGGTGGGAAGGCTTTTCCGGAGAGGTTCCACATGTTGTCAGGTAGTCCCTCTGAATGGCAGCTTCCGGTTCGGTCCCTTAGCTTTCGGAAGTGACATTTAGTCTGATATGTGCCAGCCGTGCAATCTACCTAGCCCTGCAAAGTGCAAATATTAACCTAAATGCATATTAAGATACTGTGTGTTAGCTCCTGAACTGCAATAGAGAGCGGGTGTTCCAGCGGAGGCAAGCAAATCGTGTTGATTTACAGTGGCTTGCGGATTTGGCCCATTACCACTTCTTTATACACTTTTAAAAAGAAATGCCAACTCGATAGTTTAGGCTTTAACTGGAACATGGCAAGTAATTCTGTGTTTTGGCGGACCCCTAGTAATGTTGCAGAATCTTTCTCAGAAGTTGTTCCATGGGATAGCCGATTCCTCAGGTAAGAGCTACTTGTTTGTTCAATCCTCCATCTTAGGCCTGCTCCTCAGGTGCATCCTCCTTCTCGCAGCGATTTCCTAGGAACAGATTTCGAAGAACAGCTCTGATCACAGAATCACAGATTGGTTAGGGTTGGAAAGGAGCTCTGGAGATCATCCAGTCCAACCCCCCTGCCAGAGCAGGGTCACCTACAGCAGGTTGCACAGGATGACCTCCAGGCGGGTTTTGAATGTCTCTGGGGTGGAAGACTCTACCGCCTCACTGGGCAGCCTGTTCCAGCGCTCTGCCACCCTCAAAGTAAAGAAGTTCCTCCTCATGCTTTGATAGAAGTTCCTAGGTTCCAGTTTGTACCCGTTACCTCTTGTCCTGGATCATCTTTGATGATCCAGGACAAGAGGTAACGGGCACCAATTGGAACGTAGGAACTTGAACTTGAACTGGAAGGTAGGAACTTGAACTTGAACATAGGATTATCCTTGATGATTCAGGATAGCTGTGTGTCTGACCAGTCTGTCTTTCGAAGGAGGTCCTGGGCCAGCTCCAGCCATGCTGTGCTGAGCAGAGCCCCTGGCAGCAGCCCCACAGCTCACTCCCAGTGTGCCTGAATGGAAAAGGTACCAAAGTTGCTCCAACACTTTCTGAAAAACTCTATAGTGTTACCCCACAAGCGCAAAGCGACGGCAAAGCCCGTGAAATGACACCGGTGCTTCCAGAAAATGTCAAGCTTCCTGCCCAAGGGTGACATGCCATGCGGTGGGGTCAGGGCCACGCGCTGAGCACCCGGTGCGCTGGGGTTGCCCCAGCGGTTCCTGAGCAGCTCCTGCAGTGCTGCCGCCGGTACCGTTCTGGCGGCTGTAGTTGTTTAAAAAGCCGTTGTTGTTTCCGGCGTAATCTGACGGCAGTTTTCTCGGGCATTTGGGCCTCTTCGAATAAGTGTGCTGTGAGTACATCTGCAAGCATTCACCTGTCGAGGTCAAATGACTGGTGGTGCTCATCTGCCCCCGTGCTACTGCTGCTGCCTCCCGTGAATGCTCATGTGCCTGCGTGCCCCTGTACAGGCACAGATGCACGCGCGCAACACCTGATCCCGCATCCTAATTATTTTTCGCCCGGTTCTCGGAGTTGTTCTGCTTCCGGCTGATGAATGGGAAAGTGTAGTAGTGCTGTTTCATTTCACCAGCCTCTCAAGTGTGGAAATTATGGTAAATTTGAGAACAAGCCAGATTAGATTGATAGTTACACCTCCTCCTTTAATTAGCCAACCACAGGATCTGTGGAGGCAAAGGCCGGGGGGGTGTGTCGGTGTATATAACGTGTATTGTCTATGTGAAAGATTAATCAAAAGGAGTTGCTTGAGGTGGGAAGGCTTTTCCGGAGAGGTTCCACATGTTGTCAGGTAGTCCCTCTGAATGGCAGCTTCCGGTTCGGTCCCTTAGCTTTCGGAAGTGACATTTAGTCTGATATGTGCCAGCCGTGCAATCTACCTAGCCCTGCAAAGTGCAAATATTAACCTAAATGCATATTAAGATAGTGTGTGTTAGCTCCTGAACTGAAATAGAGAGCGGGTGTTCCAGCGGAGGCAAGCAAATCGTGTTGATTTACAGTGGCTTGAGGATTTGGCCCATTACCGCTTCTTTATACACTTTTAAAAAGAAATGCCAACTCGATAGTTTAGGCTTTAACTGGAACATGGCAAGTAATTGTATGTTTTGGCGGACCCCTAGTAATGTTGCAGAATCTTTCTCAGAAGTTGTTCCATGGGATAGCCGATTCCTCAGGTAAGAGCTACTTGTTTGTTCAATCCTCCATCTTAGGCCTGCTCCTCAGGTGCATCCTCCTTCTCGCAGCGATTTCCTAGGAACAGATTTCGAAGAACAGCTCTGATCACAGAATCACAGATTGGTTAGGGTTGGAAAGGAGCTCTGGAGATCATCCAGCCCAACCCCCCTGCCAGAGCAGGGTCACCTACAGCAGGTTGCACAGGATGACCTCCAGGCGGGTTTTGAATGTCTCTGGGGTGGGAGACTCTACCGCCTCCCTGGGCAGCCTGTTCCAGCGCTCTGCCACCCTCAAAGTAAAGAAGTTCCTCCTCATGCTTTGATAGAAGTTCCTAGGTTCCAGTTTGTACCCGTTACCTCTTGTCCTGGATCATCTTTGATGATCCAGGACAAGAGGTAACGGGCACCAATTGGAACGTAGGAACTTGAACTTGAACTGGAAGGTAGGAACTTGAACTTGAACATAGGATTATCCTTGATGATTCAGGATAGCTGTGTGTCTGACCAGTCTGTCTTTCGAAGGAGGTCCTGGGCCAGCTCCAGCCATGCTGTGCTGAGCAGAGCCCCTGGCAGCAGCCCCACAGCTCACTCCCAGTGTGCCTGAATGGAAAAGGTACCAAAGTTGCTCCAACACTTTCTGAAAAACTCTATAGTGTTACCCCACAAGCGCAAAGCGACGGCAAAGCCCGTGAAATGACACCGGTGCTTCCAGAAAATGTCAAGCTTCCTGCCCAAGGGTGACATGCCATGCGGTGGGGTCAGGGCCACGCGCTGAGCACCCGGTGCGCTGGGGTTGCCCCAGCGGTTCCTGAGCAGCTCCTGCAGTGCTGCCGCCGGTACCGTTCTGGCGGCTGTAGTTGTTTAAAAAGCCGTTGTTGTTTCCGGCGTAATCTGACGGCAGTTTTCTCGGGCATTTGGGCCTCTTCGAATAAGTGTGCTGTGAGTACATCTGCAAGCATTCACCTGTCGAGGTCAAATGACTGGTGGTGCTCATCTGCCCCCGTGCTACTGCTGCTGCCTCCCGTGAATGCTCATGTGCCTGCGTGCCCCTGTACAGGCACAGATGCACGCGCGCAACACCTGATCCCGCATCCTAATTATTTTTCGCCCGGTTCTCGGAGTTGTTCTGCTTCCGGCTGATGAATGGGAAAGTGTAGTAGTGCTGTTTCATTTCACCAGCCTCTCAAGTGTGGAAATTATGGTAAATTTGAGAACAAGCCAGATTAGATTGATAGTTACACCTCCTCCTTTAATTAGCCAACCACAGGATCTGTGGAGGCAAAGGCCGGGGGGGTGTGTCGGTGTATATAACGTGTATTGTCTATGTGAAAGATTAATCAAAAGGAGTTGCTTGAGGTGGGAAGGCTTTTCCGGAGAGGTTCCACATGTTGTCAGGTAGTCCCTCTGAATGGCAGCTTCCGGTTCGGTCCCTTAGCTTTCGGAAGTGACATTTAGTCTGATATGTGCCAGCCGTGCAATCTACCTAGCCCTGCAAAGTGCAAATATTAACCTAAATGCATATTAAGATACTGTGTGTTAGCTCCTGAACTGAAATAGAGAGCGGGTGTTCCAGCGGAGGCAAGCAAATCGTGTTGATTTACAGTGGCTTGAGGATTTGGCCCATTACCGCTTCTTTATACACTTTTAAAAAGAAATGCCAACTCGATAGTTTAGGCTTTAACTGGAACATGGCAAGTAATTCTGTGTTTTGGCGGACCCCTAGTAATGTTGCAGAATCTTTCTCAGAAGTTGTTCCATGGGATAGCCGATTCCTCAGGTAAGAGCTACTTGTTTGTTCAATCCTCCATCTTAGGCCTGCTCCTCAGGTGCATCCTCCTTCTCGCAGCGATTTCCTAGGAACAGATTTCGAAGAACAGCTCTGATCACAGAATCACAGATTGGTTAGGGTTGGAAAGGAGCTCTGGAGATCATCCAGCCCAACCCCCCTGCCAGAGCAGGGTCACCTACAGCAGGTTGCACAGGATGACCTCCAGGCGGGTTTTGAATGTCTCTGGGGTGGAAGACTCTACCGCCTCCCTGGGCAGCCTGTTCCAGCGCTCTGCCACCCTCAAAGTAAAGAAGTTCCTCCTCATGCTTTGATAGAAGTTCCTACGTTCCAATTGGTGCCCGTTACCTCTTGTCCTGGATCATCAAAGATGATCCAGGACAAGAGGTAACGGGTACAAACTGGAACGTAGGAACCTGAACTTGAACTGGAAGGTAGGAACTTGAACATAGGATTATCCTTGATGATTCAGGATAGCTGTGTGTCTGACCAGTCTGTCTTTCGAAGGAGGTCCTGGGCCAGCTCCAGCCATGCTGTGCTGAGCAGAGCCCCTGGCAGCAGCCCCACAGCTCACTCCCAGTGTGCCTGAATGGAAAAGGTACCAAAGTTGCTCCAACACTTTCTGAAAAACTCTATAGTGTTACCCCACAAGCGCAAAGCGACGGCAAAGCCCGTGAAATGACACCGGTGCTTCCAGAAAATGTCAAGCTTCCTGCCCAAGGGTGACATGCCATGCGGTGGGGTCAGGGCCACGCGCTGAGCACCCGGTGCGCTGGGGTTGCCCCAGCGGTTCCTGAGCAGCTCCTGCAGTGCTGCCGCCGGTACCGTTCTGGCGGCTGTAGTTGTTTAAAAAGCCGTTGTTGTTTCCGGCGTAATCTGACGGCAGTTTTCTCGGGCATTTGGGCCTCTTCTAATAAGTGTGCTGTGAGTACATCTGCAAGCATTCACCTGTCGAGGTCAAATGACTGGTGGTGCTCATCTGCCCCCGTGCTACTGCTGCTGCCTCCCGTGAATGCTCATGTGCCTGCGTGCCCCTGTACAGGCACAGATGCACGCGCGCAACACCTGATCCCGCATCCTAATTACTTTTCGCCCGGTTCTCGGAGTTGTTCTGCTTCCGGCTGATGAATGGGAAAGTGTAGTAGTGCTGTTTCATTTCACCAGCCTCTCAAGTGTGGAAATTATGGTAAATTTGAGAACAAGCCAGATTAGATTGATAGTTACACCTCCTCCTTTAATTAGCCAACCACAGGATCTGTGGAGGCAAAGGCCGGGGGGGTGTGTCGGTGTGTATAACGTGTATTGTCTATGTGAAAGATTAATCAAAAGGAGTTGCTTGAGGTGGGAAGGCTTTTCCGGAGAGGTTCCACATGTTGTCAGGTAGTCCCTCTGAATGGCAGCTTCCGGTTCGGTCCCTTAGCTTTCGGAAGTGACATTTAGTCTGATATGTGCCAGCCGTGCAATCTACCTAGCCCTGCAAAGTGCAAATATTAACCTAAATGCATATTAAGATAGTGTGTGTTAGCTCCTGAACTGAAATAGAGAGCGGGTGTTCCAGCGGAGGCAAGCAAATCGTGTTGATTTACAGTGGCTTGAGGATTTGGCCCATTACCGCTTCTTTATACACTTTTAAAAAGAAATGCCAACTCGATAGTTTAGGCTTTAACTGGAACATGGCAAGTAATTGTATGTTTTGGCGGACCCCTAGTAATGTTGCAGAATCTTTCTCAGAAGTTGTTCCATGGGATAGCCGATTCCTCAGGTAAGAGCTACTTGTTTGTTCAATCCTCCATCTTAGGCCTGCTCCTCAGGTGCATCCTCCTTCTCGCAGCGATTTCCTAGGAACAGATTTCGAAGGACAGCTCTGATCACAGAATCACAGATTGGTTAGGGTTGGAAAGGAGCTCTGGAGATCATCCAGTCCAACCCCCCTGCCAGAGCAGGGTCACCTACAGCAGGTTGCACAGGATGACCTCCAGGCGGGTTATGAATGTCTCTGGGGTCGGAGACTCTACTGCCTCCCTGGGCAGCCTGTTCCAGCGCTCTGCCACCCTCAAAGTAAAGAAGTTCCTCCTCATGCTTTGATAGAAGTTCCTAGGTTCCAGTTTGTACCCGTTACCTCTTGTCCTGGATCATCTTTGATGATCCAGGCCAAGAGGTAACGGGCACCAATTGGAACGTAGGAACTTGAACTTGAACTGGAACGTAGGAACTTGAACATAGGATTATCCTTGATGATTCAGGATAGCTGTGTGTCTGACCAGTCTGTCTTTCGAAGGAGGTCCTGGACCAGCTCCAGCCATGCTGTGCTGAGCAGAGCCCCTGGCAGCAGCCCCACAGCTCACTCCCAGTGTGCCTGAATGGAAAAGGTACCAAAGTTGCTCCAACACTTTCTGAAAAACTCTATAGTGTTACCCCACAAGCGCAAAGCGACGGCAAAGCCCGTGAAATGACACCGGTGCTTCCAGAAAATGTCAAGCTTCCTGCCCAAGGGTGACATGCCATGCGGTGGGGTCAGGGCCACGCGCTGAGCACCCGGTGCGCTGGGGTTGCCCCAGCGGTTCCTGAGCAGCTCCTGCAGTGCTGCCGCCGGTACCGTTCTGGCGGCTGTAGTTGTTTAAAAAGCCGTTGTTGTTTCCGGCGTAATCTGACGGCAGTTTTCTCGGGCATTTGGGCCTCTTCTAATAAGTGTGCTGTGAGTACATCTGCAAGCATTCACCTGTCGAGGTCAAATGACTGGTGGTGCTCATCTGCCCCCGTGCTACTGCTGCTGCCTCCCGTGAATGCTCATGTGCCTGCGTGCTCCTGTACAGGCACAGATGCACGCGCGCAACACCTGATCCCGCATCCTAATTATTTTTCGCCCGGTTCTCTGAGTTGTTCTGCTTCCGGCTGATGAATGGGAAAGTGTAGTAGTGCTGTTTCATTTCACCAGCCTCTCAAGTGTGGAAATTATGGTAAATTTGAGAACAAGCCAGATTAGATTGATAGTTACACCTCCTCCTTTAATTAGCCAACCACAGGATCTGTGGAGGCAAAGGCCGGGGGGGTGTGTCGGTGTATATAACGTGTATTGTCTATGTGAAAGATTAATCAAAAGGAGTTGCTTGAGGTGGGAAGGCTTTTCCGGAGAGGTTCCACATGTTGTCAGGTAGTCCCTCTGAATGGCAGCTTCCGGTTCGGTCCCTTAGCTTTCGGAAGTGACATTTAGTCTGATATGTGCCAGCCGTGCAATCTACCTAGCCCTGCAAAGTGCAAATATTAACCTAAATGCATATTAAGATACTGTGTGTTAGCTCCTGAACTGAAATAGAGAGCGGGTGTTCCAGCGGAGGCAAGCAAATCGTGTTGATTTACAGTGGCTTGAGGATTTGGCCCATTACCGCTTCTTTATACACTTTTAAAAAGAAATGCCAACTCGATAGTTTAGGCTTTAACTGGAACATGGCAAGTAATTCTGTGTTTTGGCGGACCCCTAGTAATGTTGCAGAATCTTTCTCAGAAGTTGTTCCATGGGATAGCCGATTCCTCAGGTAAGAGCTACTTGTTTGTTCAATCCTCCATCTTAGGCCTGCTCCTCAGGTGCATCCTCCTTCTCGCAGCGATTTCCTAGGAACAGATTTCGAAGAACAGCTCTGATCACAGAATCACAGATTGGTTAGGGTTGGAAAGGACCTCTGGAGATCATGTAGTGCAACCCCCCTGCCAGAGCAGGGTCACCTACAGCAGGTTGCACAGGATGACCTCCAGGCGGGTTTTGAATGTTTCTGGAGTCGGAGACTCTACCGCCTCCCTGGGCAGCCTGTTCCAGCGCTCTGCCACCCTCAAAGTAAAGAAGTTCCTCCTCATGCTTTGATAGAAGTTCCTAGGTTCCAGTTTGTACCCGTTACCTCTTGTCCTGGATCATCTTTGATGATCCAGGACAAGAGGTAACGGGCACCAATTGGAACGTAGGAACTTGAACTTGAACTGGAACGTAGGAACTTGAACATAGGATTATCCTTGATGATTCAGGATAGCTGTGTGTCTGACCAGTCTGTCTTTCGAAGGAGGTCCTGGACCAGCTCCAGCCATGCTGTGCTGAGCAGAGCCCCTGGCAGCAGCCCCACAGCTCACTCCCAGTGTGCCTGAATGGAAAAGGTACCAAAGTTGCTCCAACACTTTCTGAAAAACTCTATAGTGTTACCCCACAAGCGCAAAGCGACGGCAAAGCCCGTGACATGACACCGGTGCTTCCAGAAAATGTCAAGCTTCCTGCCCAAGGGTGACATGCCATGCGGTGGGGTCAGGGCCACGCGCTGAGCACCCGGTGCGCTGGGGTTGCCCCAGCGGTTCCTGAGCAGCTCCTGCAGTGCTGCCGCCGGTACCGTTCTGGCGGCTGTAGTTGTTTAAAAAGCCGTTGTTGTTTCCGGCGTAATCTGACGGCAGTTTTCTCGGGCATTTGGGCCTCTTCTAATAAGTGTGCTGTGAGTACATCTGCAAGCATTCACATGTCGAGGTCAAATGACTGGTGGTGCTCATCTGCCCCCGTGCTACTGCTGCTGCCTCCCGTGAATGCTCATGTGCCTGCGTGCCCCTGTACAGGCACAGATGCACGCGCGCAACACCTGATCCCGCATCCTAATTATTTTTCGCCCGGTTCTCGGAGTTGTTCTGCTTCCGGCTGATGAATGGGAAAGTGTAGTAGTGCTGTTTCATTTCACCAGCCTCTCAAGTGTGGAAATTATGGTAAATTTGAGAACAAGCCAGATTAGATTGATAGTTACACCTCCTCCTTTAATTAGCCAACCACAGGATCTGTGGAGGCAAAGGCCGGGGGGGTGTGTCGGTGTATATAACGTGTATTGTCTATGTGAAAGATTAATCAAAAGGAGTTGCTTGAGGTGGGAAGGCTTTTCCGGAGAGGTTCCACATGTTGTCAGGTAGTCCCTCTGAATGGCAGCTTCCGGTTCGGTCCCTTAGCTTTCGGAAGTGACATTTAGTCTGATATGTGCCAGCCGTGCAATCTACCTAGCCCTGCAAAGTGCAAATATTAACCTAAATGCATATTAAGATACTGTGTGTTAGCTCCTGAACTGAAATAGAGAGCGGGTGTTCCAGCGGAGGCAAGCAAATCGTGTTGATTTACAGTGGCTTGAGGATTTGGCCCATTACCGCTTCTTTATACACTTTTAAAAAGAAATGCCAACTCGATAGTTTAGGCTTTAACTGGAACATGGCAAGTAATTGTATGTTTTGGCGGACCCCTAGTAATGTTGCAGAATCTTTCTCAGAAGTTGTTCCATGGGATAGCCGATTCCTCAGGTAAGAGCTACTTGTTTGTTCAATCCTCCATCTTAGGCCTGCTCCTCAGGTGCATCCTCCTTCTCGCAGCGATTTCCTAGGAACAGATTTCGAAGAACAGCTCTGATCACAGAATCACAGATTGGTTAGGGTTGGAAAGGACCTCTGGAGATCATGTAGTGCAACCCCCCTGCCAGAGCAGGGTCACCTACAGCAGGTTGCACAGGATGACCTCCAGGCGGGTTTTGAATGTTTCTGGAGTCGGAGACTCTACCGCCTCCCTGGGCAGCCTGTTCCAGCGCTCTGCCACCCTCAAAGTAAAGAAGTTCCTCCTCATGCTTTGATAGAAGTTCCTAGGTTCCAGTTTGTACCCGTTACCTCTTGTCCTGGATCATCTTTGATGATCCAGGACAAGAGGTAACGGGCACCAATTGGAACGTAGGAACTTGAACTTGAACTGGAACGTAGGAACTTGAACATAGGATTATCCTTGATGATTCAGGATAGCTGTGTGTCTGACCAGTCTGTCTTTCGAAGGAGGTCCTGGACCAGCTCCAGCCATGCTGTGCTGAGCAGAGCCCCTGGCAGCAGCCCCACAGCTCACTCCCAGTGTGCCTGAATGGAAAAGGTACCAAAGTTGCTCCAACACTTTCTGAAAAACTCTACAGTGTTACCCCACAAGCGCAAAGCGACGGCAAAGCCCGTGAAATGACACCGGTGCTTCCAGAAAATGTCAAGCTTCCTGCCCAAGGGTGACATGCCATGCGGTGGGGTCAGGGCCACGCGCTGAGCACCCGGTGCGCTGGGGTTGCCCCAGCGGTTCCTGAGCAGCTCCTGCAGTGCTGCCGCCGGTACCGTTCTGGCGGCTGTAGTTGTTTAAAAAGCCATTGTTGTTTCCGGCGTAATCTGACGGCAGTTTTCTCGGGCATTTGGGCCTCTTCTAATAAGTGTGCTGTGAGTACATCTGCAAGCATTCACCTGTCGAGGTCAAATGACTGGTGGTGCTCATCTGCCCCCGTGCTACTGCTGCTGCCTCCCGTGAATGCTCATGTGCCTGCGTGCCCCTGTACAGGCACAGATGCACGCGCGCAACACCTGATCCCGCATCCTAATTATTTTTCGCCCGGTTCTCTGAGTTGTTCTGCTTCCGGCTGATGAATGGGAAAGTGTAGTAGTGCTGTTTCATTTCACCAGCCTCTCAAGTGTGGAAATTATGGTAAATTTGAGAACAAGCCAGATTAGATTGATAGTTACACCTCCTCCTTTAATTAGCCAACCACAGGATCTGTGGAGGCAAAGGCCGGGGGGGTGTGTCGGTGTATATAACGTGTATTGTCTATGTGAAAGATTAATCAAAAGGAGTTGCTTGAGGTGGGAAGGCTTTTCCGGAGAGGTTCCACATGTTGTCAGGTAGTCCCTCTGAATGGCAGCTTCCGGTTCGGTCCCTTAGCTTTCGGAAGTGACATTTAGTCTGATATGTGCCAGCCGTGCAATCTACCTAGCCCTGCAAAGTGCAAATATTAACCTAAATGCATATTAAGATACTGTGTGTTAGCTCCTGAACTGAAATAGAGAGCGGGTGTTCCAGCGGAGGCAAGCAAATCGTGTTGATTTACAGTGGCTTGAGGATTTGGCCCATTACCGCTTCTTTATACACTTTTAAAAAGAAATGCCAACTCGATAGTTTAGGCTTTAACTGGAACATGGCAAGTAATTGTATGTTTTGGCGGACCCCTAGTAATGTTGCAGAATCTTTCTCAGAAGTTGTTCCATGGGATAGCCGATTCCTCAGGTAAGAGCTACTTGTTTGTTCAATCCTCCATCTTAGGCCTGCTCCTCAGGTGCATCCTCCTTCTCGCAGCGATTTCCTAGGAACAGATTTCGAAGAACAGCTCTGATCACAGAATCACAGATTGGTTAGGGTTGGAAAGGACCTCTGGAGATCATGTAGTGCAACCCCCCTGCCAGAGCAGGGTCACCTACAGCAGGTTGCACAGGATGACCTCCAGGCGGGTTTTGAATGTTTCTGGAGTCGGAGACTCTACCGACTCCCTGGGCAGCCTGTTCCAGCGCTCTGCCACCCTCAAAGTAAAGAAGTTCCTCCTCATGCTTTGATAGAAGTTCCTAGGTTCCAGTTTGTACCCGTTACCTCTTGTCCTGGATCATCTTTGATGATCCAGGACAAGAGGTAACGGGCACCAATTGGAACGTAGGAACTTGAACTTGAACTGGAACGTAGGAACTTGAACATAGGATTATCCTTGATGATTCAGGATAGCTGTGTGTCTGACCAGTCTGTCTTTCGAAGGAGGTCCTGGACCAGCTCCAGCCATGCTGTGCTGAGCAGAGCCCCTGGCAGCAGCCCCACAGCTCACTCCCAGTGTGCCTGAATGGAAAAGGTACCAAAGTTGCTCCAACACTTTCTGAAAAACTCTATAGTGTTACCCCACAAGCGCAAAGCGACGGCAAAGCCCGTGACATGACACCGGTGCTTCCAGAAAATGTCAAGCTTCCTGCCCAAGGGTGACATGCCATGCGGTGGGGTCAGGGCCACGCGCTGAGCACCCGGTGCGCTGGGGTTGCCCCAGCGGTTCCTGAGCAGCTCCTGCAGTGCTGCCGCCGGTACCGTTCTGGCGGCTGTAGTTGTTTAAAAAGCCGTTGTTGTTTCCGGCGTAATCTGACGGCAGTTTTCTCGGGCATTTGGGCCTCTTCTAATAAGTGTGCTGTGAGTACATCTGCAAGCATTCACATGTCGAGGTCAAATGACTGGTGGTGCTCATCTGCCCCCGTGCTACTGCTGCTGCCTCCCGTGAATGCTCATGTGCCTGCGTGCCCCTGTACAGGCACAGATGCACGCGCGCAACACCTGATCCCGCATCCTAATTATTTTTCGCCCGGTTCTCGGAGTTGTTCTGCTTCCGGCTGATGAATGGGAAAGTGTAGTAGTGCTGTTTCATTTCACCAGCCTCTCAAGTGTGGAAATTATGGTAAATTTGAGAACAAGCCAGATTAGATTGATAGTTACACCTCCTCCTTTAATTAGCCAACCACAGGATCTGTGGAGGCAAAGGCCGGGGGGGTGTGTCGGTGTATATAACGTGTATTGTCTATGTGAAAGATTAATCAAAAGGAGTTGCTTGAGGTGGGAAGGCTTTTCCGGAGAGGTTCCACATGTTGTCAGGTAGTCCCTCTGAATGGCAGCTTCCGGTTCGGTCCCTTAGCTTTCGGAAGTGACATTTAGTCTGATATGTGCCAGCCGTGCAATCTACCTAGCCCTGCAAAGTGCAAATATTAACCTAAATGCATATTAAGATAGTGTGTGTTAGCTCCTGAACTGAAATAGAGAGCGGGTGTTCCAGTGGAGGCAAGCAAATCGTGTTGATTTACAGTGGCTTGAGGATTTGGCCCATTACCGCTTCTTTATACACTTTTAAAAAGAAATGCCAACTCGATAGTTTAGGCTTTAACTGGAACATGGCAAGTAATTGTATGTTTTGGCGGACCCCTAGTAATGTTGCAGAATCTTTCTCAGAAGTTGTTCCATGGGATAGCCGATTCCTCAGGTAAGAGCTACTTGTTTGTTCAATCCTCCATCTTAGGCCTGCTCCTCAGGTGCATCCTCCTTCTCGCAGCGATTTCCTAGGAACAGATTTCGAAGAACAGCTCTGATCACAGAATCACAGATTGGTTAGGGTTGGAAAGGACCTCTGGAGATCATGTAGTGCAACCCCCCTGCCAGAGCAGGGTCACCTACAGCAGGTTGCACAGGATGACCTCCAGGCGGGTTTTGAATGTTTCTGGAGTCGGAGACTCTACCGCCTCCCTGGGCAGCCTGTTCCAGCGCTCTGCCACCCTCAAAGTAAAGAAGTTCCTCCTCATGCTTTGATAGAAGTTCCTAGGTTCCAGTTTGTACCCGTTACCTCTTGTCCTGGATCATCTTTGATGATCCAGGACAAGAGGTAACGGGCACCAATTGGAACGTAGGAACTTGAACTTGAACTGGAACGTAGGAACTTGAACATAGGATTATCCTTGATGATTCAGGATAGCTGTGTGTCTGACCAGTCTGTCTTTCGAAGGAGGTCCTGGACCAGCTCCAGCCATGCTGTGCTGAGCAGAGCCCCTGGCAGCAGCCCCACAGCTCACTCCCAGTGTGCCTGAATGGAAAAGGTACCAAAGTTGCTCCAACACTTTCTGAAAAACTCTATAGTGTTACCCCACAAGCGCAAAGCGACGGCAAAGCCCGTGAAATGACACCGGTGCTTCCAGAAAATGTCAAGCTTCCTGCCCAAGGCTGACATGCCATGCGGTGGGGTCAGGGCCACGCGCTGAGCACCCGGTGCGCTGGGGTTGCCCCAGCGGTTCCTGAGCAGCTCCTGCAGTGCTGCCGCCGGTACCGTTCTGGCGGCTGTAGTTGTTTAAAAAGCCGTTGTTGTTTCCGGCGTAATCTGACGGCAGTTTTCTCGGGCATTTGGGCCTCTTCTAATAAGTGTGCTGTGAGTACATCTGCAAGCATTCACCTGTCGAGGTCAAATGACTGGTGGTGCTCATCTGCCCCCGTGCTACTGCTGCTGCCTCCCGTGAATGCTCATGTGCCTGCGTGCCCCTGTACAGGCACAGATACACGCGCACAACACCTGATCCCGCATCCTAATTATTTTTCGCCCGGTTCTCTGAGTTGTTCTGCTTCCGGCTGATGAATGGGAAAGTGTAGTAGTGCTGTTTCATTTCACCAGCCTCTCAAGTGTGGAAATTATGGTAAATTTGAGAACAAGCCAGATTAGATTGATAGTTACACCTCCTCCTTTAATTAGCCAACCACAGGATCTGTGGAGGCAAAGGCCGGGGGGGTGTGTCGGTGTATATAACGTGTATTGTCTATGTGAAAGATTAATCAAAAGGAGTTGCTTGAGGTGGGAAGGCTTTTCCGGAGAGGTTCCACATGTTGTCAGGTAGTCCCTCTGAATGGCAGCTTCCGGTTCGGTCCCTTAGCTTTCGGAAGTGACATTTAGTCTGATATGTGCCAGCCGTGCAATCTACCTAGCCCTGCAAAGTGCAAATATTAACCTAAATGCATATTAAGATACTGTGTGTTAGCTCCTGAACTGAAATAGAGAGCGGGTGTTCCAGCGGAGGCAAGCAAATCGTGTTGATTTACAGTGGCTTGCGGATTTGGCCCATTACCGCTTCTTTATACACTTTTAAAAAGAAATGCCAACTCGATAGTTTAGGCTTTAACTGGAACATGGCAAGTAATTGTATGTTTTGGCGGACCCCTAGTAATGTTGCAGAATCTTTCTCAGAAGTTGTTCCATGGGATAGCCGATTCCTCAGGTAAGAGCTACTTGTTTGTTCAATCCTCCATCTTAGGCCTGCTCCTCAGGTGCATCCTCCTTCTCGCAGCGATTTCCTAGGAACAGATTTCGAAGAACAGCTCTGATCACAGAATCACAGATTGGTTAGGGTTGGAAAGGACCTCTGGAGATCATGTAGTGCAACCCCCCTGCCAGAGCAGGGTCACCTACAGCAGGTTGCACAGGATGACCTCCAGGCGGGTTTTGAATGTTTCTGGAGTCGGAGACTCTACCGCCTCCCTGGGCAGCCTGTTCCAGCGCTCTGCCACCCTCAAAGTAAAGAAGTTCCTCCTCATGCTTTGATAGAAGTTCCTAGGTTCCAGTTTGTACCCGTTACCTCTTGTCCTGGATCATCTTTGATGATCCAGGACAAGAGGTAACGGGCACCAATTGGAACGTAGGAACTTGAACTTGAACTGGAACGTAGGAACTTGAACATAGGATTATCCTTGATGATTCAGGATAGCTGTGTGTCTGACCAGTCTGTCTTTCGAAGGAGGTCCTGGACCAGCTCCAGCCATGCTGTGCTGAGCAGAGCCCCTGGCAGCAGCCCCACAGCTCACTCCCAGTGTGCCTGAATGGAAAAGGTACCAAAGTTGCTCCAACACTTTCTGAAAAACTCTATAGTGTTACCCCACAAGCGCAAAGCGACGGCAAAGCCCGTGAAATGACACCGGTGCTTCCAGAAAATGTCAAGCTTCCTGCCCAAGGGTGACATGCCATGCGGTGGGGTCAGGGCCACGCGCTGAGCACCCGGTGCGCTGGGGTTGCCCCAGCGGTTCCTGAGCAGCTCCTGCAGTGCTGCCGCCGGTACCGTTCTGGCGGCTGTAGTTGTTTAAAAAGCCATTGTTGTTTCCGGCGTAATCTGACGGCAGTTTTCTCGGGCATTTGGGCCTCTTCTAATAAGTGTGCTGTGAGTACATCTGCAAGCATTCACCTGTCGAGGTCAAATGACTGGTGGTGCTCATCTGCCCCCGTGCTACTGCTGCTGCCTCCCGTGAATGCTCATGTGCCTGCGTGCCCCTGTACAGGCACAGATGCACGCGCGCAACACCTGATCCCGCATCCTAATTATTTTTCGCCCGGTTCTCGGAGTTGTTCTGCTTCCGGCTGATGAATGGGAAAGTGTAGTAGTGCTGTTTCATTTCACCAGCCTCTCAAGTGTGGAAATTATGGTAAATTTGAGAACAAGCCAGATTAGATTGATAGTTACACCTCCTCCTTTAATTAGCCAACCACAGGATCTGTGGAGGCAAAGGCCGGGGGGGTGTGTCGGTGTATATAACGTGTATTGTCTATGTGAAAGATTAATCAAAAGGAGTTGCTTGAGGTGGGAAGGCTTTTCCGGAGAGGTTCCACATGTTGTCAGGTAGTCCCTCTGAATGGCAGCTTCCGGTTCGGTCCCTTAGCTTTCGGAAGTGACATTTAGTCTGATATGTGCCAGCCGTGCAATCTACCTAGCCCTGCAAAGTGCAAATATTAACCTAAATGCATATTAAGATACTGTGTGTTAGCTCCTGAACTGAAATAGAGAGCGGGTGTTCCAGCGGAGGCAAGCAAATCGTGTTGATTTACAGTGGCTTGAGGATTTGGCCCATTACCGCTTCTTTATACACTTTTAAAAAGAAATGCCAACTCGATAGTTTAGGCTTTAACTGGAACATGGCAAGTAATTGTATGTTTTGGCGGACCCCTAGTAATGTTGCAGAATCTTTCTCAGAAGTTGTTCCATGGGATAGCCGATTCCTCAGGTAAGAGCTACTTGTTTGTTCAATCCTCCATCTTAGGCCTGCTCCTCAGGTGCATCCTCCTTCTCGCAGCGATTTCCTAGGAACAGATTTCGAAGAACAGCTCTGATCACAGAATCACAGATTGGTTAGGGTTGGAAAGGACCTCTGGAGATCATGTAGTGCAACCCCCCTGCCAGAGCAGGGTCACCTACAGCAGGTTGCACAGGATGACCTCCAGGCGGGTTTTGAATGTTTCTGGAGTCGGAGACTCTACCGCCTCCCTGGGCAGCCTGTTCCAGCGCTCTGCCACCCTCAAAGTAAAGAAGTTCCTCCTCATGCTTTGATAGAAGTTCCTAGGTTCCAGTTTGTACCCGTTACCTCTTGTCCTGGATCATCTTTGATGATCCAGGACAAGAGGTAACGGGCACCAATTGGAACGTAGGAACTTGAACTTGAACTGGAACGTAGGAACTTGAACATAGGATTATCCTTGATGATTCAGGATAGCTGTGTGTCTGACCAGTCTGTCTTTCGAAGGAGGTCCTGGACCAGCTCCAGCCATGCTGTGCTGAGCAGAGCCCCTGGCAGCAGCCCCACAGCTCACTCCCAGTGTGCCTGAATGGAAAAGGTACCAAAGTTGCTCCAACACTTTCTGAAAAACTCTATAGTGTTACCCCACAAGCGCAAAGCGACGGCAAAGCCCGTGAAATGACACCGGTGCTTCCAGAAAATGTCAAGCTTCCTGCCCAAGGGTGACATGCCATGCGGTGGGGTCAGGGCCACGCGCTGAGCACCCGGTGCGCTGGGGTTGCCCCAGCGGTTCCTGAGCAGCTCCTGCAGTGCTGCCGCCGGTACCGTTCTGGCGGCTGTAGTTGTTTAAAAAGCCGTTGTTGTTTCCGGCGTAATCTGACGGCAGTTTTCTCGGGCATTTGGGCCTCTTCTAATAAGTGTGCTGTGAGTACATCTGCAAGCATTCACCTGTCGAGGTCAAATGACTGGTGGTGCTCATCTGCCCCCGTGCTACTGCTGCTGCCTCCCGTGAATGCTCATGTGCCTGCGTGCCCCTGTACAGGCACAGATGCACGCGCGCAACACCTGATCCCGCATCCTAATTATTTTTCGCCCGGTTCTCTGAGTTGTTCTGCTTCCGGCTGATGAATGGGAAAGTGTAGTAGTGCTGTTTCATTTCACCAGCCTCTCAAGTGTGGAAATTATGGTAAATTTGAGAACAAGCCAGATTAGATTGATAGTTACACCTCCTCCTTTAATTAGCCAACCACAGGATCTGTGGAGGCAAAGGCCGGGGGGGTGTGTCGGTGTATATAACGTGTATTGTCTATGTGAAAGATTAATCAAAAGGAGTTGCTTGAGGTGGGAAGGCTTTTCCGGAGAGGTTCCACATGTTGTCAGGTAGTCCCTCTGAATGGCAGCTTCCGGTTCGGTCCCTTAGCTTTCGGAAGTGACATTTAGTCTGATATGTGCCAGCCGTGCAATCTACCTAGCCCTGCAAAGTGCAAATATTAACCTAAATGCATATTAAGATACTGTGTGTTAGCTCCTGAACTGAAATAGAGAGCGGGTGTTCCAGCGGAGGCAAGCAAATCGTGTTGATTTACAGTGGCTTGAGGATTTGGCCCATTACCGCTTCTTTATACACTTTTAAAAAGAAATGCCAACTCGATAGTTTAGGCTTTAACTGGAACATGGCAAGTAATTGTATGTTTTGGCGGACCCCTAGTAATGTTGCAGAATCTTTCTCAGAAGTTGTTCCATGGGATAGCCGATTCCTCAGGTAAGAGCTACTTGTTTGTTCAATCCTCCATCTTAGGCCTGCTCCTCAGGTGCATCCTCCTTCTCGCAGCGATTTCCTAGGAACAGATTTCGAAGAACAGCTCTGATCACAGAATCACAGATTGGTTAGGGTTGGAAAGGACCTCTGGAGATCATGTAGTGCAACCCCCCTGCCAGAGCAGGGTCACCTACAGCAGGTTGCACAGGATGACCTCCAGGCGGGTTTTGAATGTTTCTGGAGTCGGAGACTCTACCGCCTCCCTGGGCAGCCTGTTCCAGCGCTCTGCCACCCTCAAAGTAAAGAAGTTCCTCCTCATGCTTTGATAGAAGTTCCTAGGTTCCAGTTTGTACCCGTTACCTCTTGTCCTGGATCATCTTTGATGATCCAGGACAAGAGGTAACGGGCACCAATTGGAACGTAGGAACTTGAACTTGAACTGGAACGTAGGAACTTGAACATAGGATTATCCTTGATGATTCAGGATAGCTGTGTGTCTGACCAGTCTGTCTTTCGAAGGAGGTCCTGGACCAGCTCCAGCCATGCTGTGCTGAGCAGAGCCCCTGGCAGCAGCCCCACAGCTCACTCCCAGTGTGCCTGAATGGAAAAGGTACCAAAGTTGCTCCAACACTTTCTGAAAAACTCTATAGTGTTACCCCACAAGCGCAAAGCGACGGCAAAGCCCGTGAAATGACACCGGTGCTTCCAGAAAACGTCAAGCTTCCTGCCCAAGGGTGACATGCCATGCGGTGGGGTCAGGGCCACGCGCTGAGCACCCGGTGCGCTGGGGTTGCCCCAGCGGTTCCTGAGCAGCTCCTGCAGTGCTGCCGCCGGTACCGTTCTGGCGGCTGTAGTTGTTTAAAAAGCCGTTGTTGTTTCCGGCGTAATCTGACGGCAGTTTTCTCGGGCATTTGGGCCTCTTCTAATAAGTGTGCTGTGAGTACATCTGCAAGCATTCACCTGTCGAGGTCAAATGACTGGTGGTGCTCATCTGCCCCCGTGCTACTGCTGCTGCCTCCCGTGAATGCTCATGTGCCTGCGTGCCCCTGTACAGGCACAGATGCACGCGCGCAACACCTGATCCCGCATCCTAATTATTTTTCGCCCGGTTCTCGGAGTTGTTCTGCTTCCGGCTGATGAATGGGAAAGTGTAGTAGTGCTGTTTCATTTCACCAGCCTCTCAAGTGTGGAAATTATGGTAAATTTGAGAACAAGCCAGATTAGATTGATAGTTACACCTCCTCCTTTAATTAGCCAACCACAGGATCTGTGGAGGCAAAGGCCGGGGGGGTGTGTCGGTGTATATAACGTGTATTGTCTATGTGAAAGATTAATCAAAAGGAGTTGCTTGAGGTGGGAAGGCTTTTCCGGAGAGGTTCCACATGTTGTCAGGTAGTCCCTCTGAATGGCAGCTTCCGGTTCGGTCCCTTAGCTTTCGGAAGTGACATTTAGTCTGATATGTGCCAGCCGTGCAATCTACCTAGCCCTGCAAAGTGCAAATATTAACCTAAATGCATATTAAGATACTGTGTGTTAGCTCCTGAACTGAAATAGAGAGCGGGTGTTCCAGCGGAGGCAAGCAAATCGTGTTGATTTACAGTGGCTTGAGGATTTGGCCCATTACCGCTTCTTTATACACTTTTAAAAAGAAATGCCAACTCGATAGTTTAGGCTTTAACTGGAACATGGCAAGTAATTGTATGTTTTGGCGGACCCCTAGTAATGTTGCAGAATCTTTCTCAGAAGTTGTTCCATGGGATAGCCGATTCCTCAGGTAAGAGCTACTTGTTTGTTCAATCCTCCATCTTAGGCCTGCTCCTCAGGTGCATCCTCCTTCTCGCAGCGATTTCCTAGGAACAGATTTCGAAGAACAGCTCTGATCACAGAATCACAGATTAGTTAGGGTTGGAAAGGAGCTCTGGAGATCATCCAGCCCAACCCCCCTGCCAGAGCAGGGTCACCTACAGCAGGTTGCACAGGATGACCTCCAGGCGGGTTTTGAATGTCTCTGGGGTCGGAGACTCTACCGCCTCCCCGGGAAGCCTGTTCCAGCGCTCTGCCACCCTCAAAGTAAAGAAGTTCCTCCTCATGCTTTGATAGAAGTTCCTAGGTTCCAGTTTGTACCCGTTACCTCTTGTCCTGGATCATCTTTGATGATCCAGGACAAGAGGTAACGGGCACCAATTGGAACGTAGGAACTTGAACTTGAACTGGAACGTAGGAACTTGAACATAGGATTATCCTTGATGATTCAGGATAGCTGTGTGTCTGACCAGTCTGTCTTTCGAAGGAGGTCCTGGGCCAGCTCCAGCCATGCTGTGCTGAGCAGAGCCCCTGGCAGCAGCCCCACAGCTCACTCCCAGTGTGCCTGAATGGAAAAGGTACCAAAGTTGCTCCAACACTTTCTGAAAAACTCTACAGTGTTACCCCACAAGCGCAAAGCGACGGCAAAGCCCGTGAAATGACACCGGTGCTTCCAGAAAATGTCAAGCTTCCTGCCCAAGGCTGACATGCCATGCGGTGGGGTCAGGGCCACGCGCTGAGCACCCGGTGCGCTGGGGTTGCCCCAGCGGTTCCTGAGCAGCTCCTGCAGTGCTGCCGCCGGTACCGTTCTGGCGGCTGTAGTTGTTTAAAAAGCCGTTGTTGTTTCCGGCGTAATCTGACGGCAGTTTTCTCGGGCATTTGGGCCTCTTCTAATAAGTGTGCTGTGAGTACATCTGCAAGCATTCACCTGTCGAGGTCAAATGACTGGTGGTGCTCATCTGCCCCCGTGCTACTGCTGCTGCCTCCCGTGAATGCTCATGTGCCTGCGTGCCCCTGTACAGGCACAGATGCACGCGCGCAACACCTGATCCCACATCCTAATTATTTTTCGCCCGGTTCTCGGAGTTGTTCTGCTTCCAGCTAATGAATGGGAAAGTGTAGTAGTGCTGTTTCATTTCACCAGCCTCTCAAGTGTGGAAATTATGGTAAATTTGGGAACAAGCCAGATTAGATTGATAGTTACACCTCCTCCTTTAATTAGCCAACCACAGGATCTGTGGAGGCAAAGGCCGGGGGGGTGTGTCGGTGTATATAACGTGTATTGTCTATGTGAAAGATTAATCAAAAGGAGTTGCTTGAGGTGGGAAGGCTTTTCCGGAGAGGTTCCACATGTTGTCAGGTAGTCCCTCTGAATGGCAGCTTCCGGTTCGGTCCCTTAGCTTTCGGAAGTGACATTTAGTCTGATATGTGCCAGCCGTGCAATCTACCTAGCCCTGCAAAGTGCAAATATTAACCTAAATGCATATTAAGATACTGTGTGTTAGCTCCTGAACTGAAATAGAGAGCGGGTGTTCCAGCGGAGGCAAGCAAATCGTGTTGATTTACAGTGGCTTGAGGATTTGGCCCATTACCGCTTCTTTATACACTTTTAAAAAGAAATGCCAACTCGATAGTTTAGGCTTTAACTGGAACATGGCAAGTAATTGTATGTTTTGGCGGACCCCTAGTAATGTTGCAGAATCTTTCTCAGAAGTTGTTACGTGGGATAGCCGATTCCTCAGGTAAGAGCTACTTGTTTGTTCAATCCTCCATCTTAGGCCTGCTCCTCAGGTGCATCCTCCTTCTCGCAGCGATTTCCTAGGAACAGATTTCGAAGAACAGCTCTGATCACAGAATCACAGATTGGTTAGGGTTGGAAAGGACCTCTGGAGATCATGTAGTGCAACCCCCCTGCCAGAGCAGGGTCACCTACAGCAGGTTGCACAGGATGACCTCCAGGCGGGTTTTGAATGTTTCTGGAGTCGGAGACTCTACCGCCTCCCTGGGCAGCCTGTTCCAGCGCTCTGCCACCCTCAAAGTAAAGAAGTTCCTCCTCATGCTTTGATAGAAGTTCCTAGGTTCCAGTTTGTACCCGTTACCTCTTGTCCTGGATCATCTTTGATGATCCAGGACAAGAGGTAACGGGCACCAATTGGAACGTAGGAACTTGAACTTGAACTGGAACGTAGGAACTTGAACATAGGATTATCCTTGATGATTCAGGATAGCTGTGTGTCTGACCAGTCTGTCTTTCGAAGGAGGTCCTGGACCAGCTCCAGCCATGCTGTGCTGAGCAGAGCCCCTGGCAGCAGCCCCACAGCTCACTCCCAGTGTGCCTGAATGGAAAAGGTACCAAAGTTGCTCCAACACTTTCTGAAAAACTCTATAGTGTTACCCCACAAGCGCAAAGCGACGGCAAAGCCCGTGAAATGACACCGGTGCTTCCAGAAAACGTCAAGCTTCCTGCCCAAGGGTGACATGCCATGCGGTGGGGTCAGGGCCACGCGCTGAGCACCCGGTGCGCTGGGGTTGCCCCAGCGGTTCCTGAGCAGCTCCTGCAGTGCTGCCACCGGTACCGTTCTGGCGGCTGTAGTTGTTTAAAAAGCCGTTGTTGTTTCCGGCGTAATCTGACGGCAGTTTTCTCGGGCATTTGGGCCTCTTCTAATAAGTGTGCTGTGAGTACATCTGCAAGCATTCACCTGTCGAGGTCAAATGACTGGTGGTGCTCATCTCCCCCCGTGCTACTGCTGCTGCCTCCCGTGAATGCTCATGTGCCTGCGTGCCCCTGTACAGGCACAGATGCACGCGCGCAACACCTGATCCCGCATCCTAATTATTTTTCGCCCGGTTCTCGGAGTTGTTCTGCTTCCGGCTGATGAATGGGAAAGTGTAGTAGTGCTGTTTCATTTCACCAGCCTCTCAAGTGTGGAAATTATGGTAAATTTGAGAACAAGCCAGATTAGATTGATAGTTACACCTCCTCCTTTAATTAGCCAACCACAGGATCTGTGGAGGCAAAGGCCGGGGGGGTGTGTCGGTGTATATAACGTGTATTGTCTATGTGAAAGATTAATCAAAAGGAGTTGCTTGAGGTGGGAAGGCTTTTCCGGAGAGGTTCCACATGTTGTCAGGTAGTCCCTCTGAATGGCAGCTTCCGGTTCGGTCCCTTAGCTTTCGGAAGTGACATTTAGTCTGATATGTGCCAGCCGTGCAATCTACCTAGCCCTGCAAAGTGCAAATATTAACCTAAATGCATATTAAGATAGTGTGTGTTAGCTCCTGAACTGAAATAGAGAGCGGGTGTTCCAGCGGAGGCAAGCAAATCGTGTTGATTTACAGTGGCTTGCGGATTTGGCCCATTACCGCTTCTTTATACACTTTTAAAAAGAAATGCCAACTCGATAGTTTAGGCTTTAACTGGAACATGGCAAGTAATTGTATGTTTTGGCGGACCCCTAGTAATGTTGCAGAATCTTTCTCAGAAGTTGTTCCATGGGATAGCCGATTCCTCAGGTAAGAGCTACTTGTTTGTTCAATCCTCCATCTTAGGCCTGCTCCTCAGGTGCATCCTCCTTCTCGCAGCGATTTCCTAGGAACAGATTTCGAAGAACAGCTCTGATCACAGAATCACAGATTGGTTAGGGTTGGAAAGGACCTCTGGAGATCATCCAGCCCAACCCCCCTGCCAGAGCAGGGTCACCTACAGCAGGTTGCACAGGATGACCTCCAGGCGGGTTTTGAATGTCTCTGGGGTCGGAGACTCTACCGCCTCCCCGGGCAGCCTGTTCCAGCGCTCTGCCACCCTCAAAGTAAAGAAGTTCCTCCTCATGCTTTGATAGAAGTTCCTAGGTTCCAGTTTGTACCCGTTACCTCTTGTCCTGGATCATCTTTGATGATCCAGGACAAGAGGTAACGGGCACCAATTGGAACGTAGGAACTTGAACTTGAACTGGAACGTAGGAACTTGAACATAGGATTATCCTTGATGATTCAGGATAGCTGTGTGTCTGACCAGTCTGTCTTTCGAAGGAGGTCCTGGGCCAGCTCCAGCCATGCTGTGCTGAGCAGAGCCCCTGGCAGCAGCCCCACAGCTCACTCCCAGTGTGCCTGAATGGAAAAGGTACCAAAGTTGCTCCAACACTTTCTGAAAAACTCTACAGTGTTACCCCACAAGCGCAAAGCGACGGCAAAGCCCGTGAAATGACACCGGTGCTTCCAGAAAATGTCAAGCTTCCTGCCCAAGGGTGACATGCCATGCGGTGGGGTCAGGGCCACGCGCTGAGCACCCGGTGCGCTGGGGTTGCCCCAGCGGTTCCTGAGCAGCTCCTGCAGTGCTGCCGCCGGTACCGTTCTGGCGGCTGTAGTTGTTTAAAAAGCCGTTGTTGTTTCCGGCGTAATCTGACGGCAGTTTTCTCGGGCATTTGGGCCTCTTCTAATAAGTGTGCTGTGAGTACATCTGCAAGCATTCACCTGTCGAGGTCAAATGACTGGTGGTGCTCATCTGCCCCCGTGCTACTGCTGCTGCCTCCCGTGAATGCTCATGTGCCTGCGTGCCCCTGTACAGGCACAGATGCACGCGCGCAACACCTGATCCCGCATCCTAATTATTTTTCGCCCGGTTCTCGGAGTTGTTCTGCTTCCGGCTGATGAATGGGAAAGTGTAGTAGTGCTGTTTCATTTCACCAGCCTCTCAAGTGTGGAAATTATGGTAAATTTGAGAACAAGCCAGATTAGATTGATAGTTACACCTCCTCCTTTAATTAGCCAACCACAGGATCTGTGGAGGCAAAGGCCGGGGGGGTGTGTCGGTGTATATAACGTGTATTGTCTATGTGAAAGATTAATCAAAAGGAGTTGCTTGAGGTGGGAAGGCTTTTCCGGAGAGGTTCCACATGTTGTCAGGTAGTCCCTCTGAATGGCAGCTTCCGGTTCGGTCCCTTAGCTTTCGGAAGTGACATTTAGTCTGATATGTGCCAGCCGTGCAATCTACCTAGCCCTGCAAAGTGCAAATATTAACCTAAATGCATATTAAGATAGTGTGTGTTAGCTCCTGAACTGAAATAGAGAGCGGGTGTTCCAGCGGAGGCAAGCAAATCGTGTTGATTTACAGTGGCTTGCGGATTTGGCCCATTACCGCTTCTTTATACACTTTTAAAAAGAAATGCCAACTCGATAGTTTAGGCTTTAACTGGAACATGGCAAGTAATTGTATGTTTTGGCGGACCCCTAGTAATGTTGCAGAATCTTTCTCAGAAGTTGTTCCATGGGATAGCCGATTCCTCAGGTAAGAGCTACTTGTTTGTTCAATCCTCCATCTTAGGCCTGCTCCTCAGGTGCATCCTCCTTCTCGCAGCGATTTCCTAGGAACAGATTTCGAAGAACAGCTCTGATCACAGAATCACAGATTGGTTAGGGTTGGAAAGGACCTCTGGAGATCATCCAGCCCAACCCCCCTGCCAGAGCAGGGTCACCTACAGCAGGTTGCACAGGATGACCTCCAGGCGGGTTTTGAATGTCTCTGGGGTCGGAGACTCTACCGCCTCCCCGGGCAGCCTGTTCCAGCGCTCTGCCACCCTCAAAGTAAAGAAGTTCCTCCTCATGCTTTGATAGAAGTTCCTAGGTTCCAGTTTGTACCCGTTACCTCTTGTCCTGGATCATCTTTGATGATCCAGGACAAGAGGTAACAGGCACCAATTGGAACGTAGGAACTTGAACTTGAACTGGAACGTAGGAACTTGAACATAGGATTATCCTTGATGATTCAGGATAGCTGTGTGTCTGACCAGTCTGTCTTTCGAAGGAGGTCCTGGGCCAGCTCCAGCCATGCTGTGCTGAGCAGAGCCCCTGGCAGCAGCCCCACAGCTCACTCCCAGTGTGCCTGAATGGAAAAGGTACCAAAGTTGCTCCAACACTTTCTGAAAAACTCTACAGTGTTACCCCACAAGCGCAAAGCGACGGCAAAGCCCGTGAAATGACACCGGTGCTTCCAGAAAATGTCAAGCTTCCTGCCCAAGGGTGACATGCCATGCGGTGGGGTCAGGGCCACGCGCTGAGCACCCGGTGCGCTGGGGTTGCCCCAGCGGTTCCTGAGCAGCTCCTGCAGTGCTGCCGCCGGTACCGTTCTGGCGGCTGTAGTTGTTTAAAAAGCCGTTGTTGTTTCCGGCGTAATCTGACGGCAGTTTTCTCGGGCATTTGGGCCTCTTCTAATAAGTGTGCTGTGAGTACATCTGCAAGCATTCACCTGTCGAGGTCAAATGACTGGTGGTGCTCATCTCCCCCCGTGCTACTGCTGCTGCCTCCCGTGAATGCTCATGTGCCTGCGTGCCCCTGTACAGGCACAGATGCACGCGCGCAACACCTGATCCCGCATCCTAATTATTTTTCGCCCGGTTCTCGGAGTTGTTCTGCTTCCGGCTGATGAATGGGAAAGTGTAGTAGTGCTGTTTCATTTCACCAGCCTCTCAAGTGTGGAAATTATGGTAAATTTGAGAACAAGCCAGATTAGATTGATAGTTACACCTCCTCCTTTAATTAGCCAACCACAGGATCTGTGGAGGCAAAGGCCGGGGGGGTGTGTCGGTGTATATAACGTGTATTGTCTATGTGAAAGATTAATCAAAAGGAGTTGCTTGAGGTGGGAAGGCTTTTCCGGAGAGGTTCCACATGTTGTCAGGTAGTCCCTCTGAATGGCAGCTTCCGGTTCGGTCCCTTAGCTTTCGGAAGTGACATTTAGTCTGATATGTGCCAGCCGTGCAATCTACCTAGCCCTGCAAAGTGCAAATATTAACCTAAATGCATATTAAGATAGTGTGTGTTAGCTCCTGAACTGAAATAGAGAGCGGGTGTTCCAGCGGAGGCAAGCAAATCGTGTTGATTTACAGTGGCTTGCGGATTTGGCCCATTACCGCTTCTTTATACACTTTTAAAAAGAAATGCCAACTCGATAGTTTAGGCTTTAACTGGAACATGGCAAGTAATTGTATGTTTTGGCGGACCCCTAGTAATGTTGCAGAATCTTTCTCAGAAGTTGTTCCATGGGATAGCCGATTCCTCAGGTAAGAGCTACTTGTTTGTTCAATCCTCCATCTTAGGCCTGCTCCTCAGGTGCATCCTCCTTCTCGCAGCGATTTCCTAGGAACAGATTTCGAAGAACAGCTCTGATCACAGAATCACAGATTGGTTAGGGTTGGAAAGGACCTCTGGAGATCATCCAGCCCAACCCCCCTGCCAGAGCAGGGTCACCTACAGCAGGTTGCACAGGATGACCTCCAGGCGGGTTTTGAATGTCTCTGGGGTCGGAGACTCTACCGCCTCCCCGGGCAGCCTGTTCCAGCGCTCTGCCACCCTCAAAGTAAAGAAGTTCCTCCTCATGCTTTGATAGAAGTTCCTAGGTTCCAGTTTGTACCCGTTACCTCTTGTCCTGGATCATCTTTGATGATCCAGGACAAGAGGTAACGGGCACCAATTGGAACGTAGGAACTTGAACTTGAACTGGAACGTAGGAACTTGAACATAGGATTATCCTTGATGATTCAGGATAGCTGTGTGTCTGACCAGTCTGTCTTTCGAAGGAGGTCCTGGGCCAGCTCCAGCCATGCTGTGCTGAGCAGAGCCCCTGGCAGCAGCCCCACAGCTCACTCCCAGTGTGCCTGAATGGAAAAGGTACCAAAGTTGCTCCAACACTTTCTGAAAAACTCTACAGTGTTACCCCACAAGCGCAAAGCGACGGCAAAGCCCGTGAAATGACACCGGTGCTTCCAGAAAATGTCAAGCTTCCTGCCCAAGGGTGACATGCCATGCGGTGGGGTCAGGGCCACGCGCTGAGCACCCGGTGCGCTGGGGTTGCCCCAGCGGTTCCTGAGCAGCTCCTGCAGTGCTGCCGCCGGTACCGTTCTGGCGGCTGTAGTTGTTTAAAAAGCCGTTGTTGTTTCCGGCGTAATCTGACGGCAGTTTTCTCGGGCATTTGGGCCTCTTCTAATAAGTGTGCTGTGAGTACATCTGCAAGCATTCACCTGTCGAGGTCAAATGACTGGTGGTGCTCATCTGCCCCCGTGCTACTGCTGCTGCCTCCCGTGAATGCTCATGTGCCTGCGTGCCCCTGTACAGGCACAGATGCACGCGCGCAACACCTGATCCCGCATCCTAATTATTTTTCGCCCGGTTCTCGGAGTTGTTCTGCTTCCGGCTGATGAATGGGAAAGTGTAGTAGTGCTGTTTCATTTCACCAGCCTCTCAAGTGTGGAAATTATGGTAAATTTGAGAACAAGCCAGATTAGATTGATAGTTACACCTCCTCCTTTAATTAGCCAACCACAGGATCTGTGGAGGCAAAGGCCGGGGGGGTGTGTCGGTGTATATAACGTGTATTGTCTATGTGAAAGATTAATCAAAAGGAGTTGCTTGAGGTGGGAAGGCTTTTCCGGAGAGGTTCCACATGTTGTCAGGTAGTCCCTCTGAATGGCAGCTTCCGGTTCGGTCCCTTAGCTTTCGGAAGTGACATTTAGTCTGATATGTGCCAGCCGTGCAATCTACCTAGCCCTGCAAAGTGCAAATATTAACCTAAATGCATATTAAGATAGTGTGTGTTAGCTCCTGAACTGAAATAGAGAGCGGGTGTTCCAGCGGAGGCAAGCAAATCGTGTTGATTTACAGTGGCTTGCGGATTTGGCCCATTACCGCTTCTTTATACACTTTTAAAAAGAAATGCCAACTCGATAGTTTAGGCTTTAACTGGAACATGGCAAGTAATTGTATGTTTTGGCGGACCCCTAGTAATGTTGCAGAATCTTTCTCTGAAGTTGTTCCATGGGATAGCCGATTCCTCAGGTAAGAGCTACTTGTTTGTTCAATCCTCCATCTTAGGCCTGCTCCTCAGGTGCATCCTCCTTCTCGCAGCGATTTCCTAGGAACAGATTTCGAAGAACAGCTCTGATCACAGAATCACAGATTGGTTAGGGTTGGAAAGGACCTCTGGAGATCATCCAGCCCAACCCCCCTGCCAGAGCAGGGTCACCTACAGCAGGTTGCACAGGATGACCTCCAGGCGGGTTTTGAATGTCTCTGGGGTCGGAGACTCTACCGCCTCCCCGGGCAGCCTGTTCCAGCGCTCTGCCACCCTCAAAGTAAAGAAGTTCCTCCTCATGCTTTGATAGAAGTTCCTAGGTTCCAGTTTGTACCCGTTACCTCTTGTCCTGGATCATCTTTGATGATCCAGGACAAGAGGTAACGGGCACCAATTGGAACGTAGGAACTTGAACTTGAACTGGAACGTAGGAACTTGAACATAGGATTATCCTTGATGATTCAGGATAGCTGTGTGTCTGACCAGTCTGTCTTTCGAAGGAGGTCCTGGGCCAGCTCCAGCCATGCTGTGCTGAGCAGAGCCCCTGGCAGCAGCCCCACAGCTCACTCCCAGTGTGCCTGAATGGAAAAGGTACCAAAGTTGCTCCAACACTTTCTGAAAAACTCTACAGTGTTACCCCACAAGCGCAAAGCGACGGCAAAGCCCGTGAAATGACACCGGTGCTTCCAGAAAATGTCAAGCTTCCTGCCCAAGGGTGACATGCCATGCGGTGGGGTCAGGGCCACGCGCTGAGCACCCGGTGCGCTGGGGTTGCCCCAGCGGTTCCTGAGCAGCTCCTGCAGTGCTGCCGCCGGTACCGTTCTGGCGGCTGTAGTTGTTTAAAAAGCCGTTGTTGTTTCCGGCGTAATCTGACGGCAGTTTTCTCGGGCATTTGGGCCTCTTCTAATAAGTGTGCTGTGAGTACATCTGCAAGCATTCACCTGTCGAGGTCAAATGACTGGTGGTGCTCATCTGCCCCCGTGCTACTGCTGCTGCCTCCCGTGAATGCTCATGTGCCTGCGTGCCCCTGTACAGGCACAGATGCACGCGCGCAACACCTGATCCCACATCCTAATTATTTTTCGCCCGGTTCTCGGAGTTGTTCTGCTTCCAGCTAATGAATGGGAAAGTGTAGTAGTGCTGTTTCATTTCACCAGCCTCTCAAGTGTGGAAATTATGGTAAATTTGGGAACAAGCCAGATTAGATTGATAGTTACACCTCCTCCTTTAATTAGCCAACCACAGGATCTGTGGAGGCAAAGGCCGGGGGGGTGTGTCGGTGTATATAACGTGTATTGTCTATGTGAAAGATTAATCAAAAGGAGTTGCTTGAGGTGGGAAGGCTTTTCCGGAGAGGTTCCACATGTTGTCAGGTAGTCCCTCTGAATGGCAGCTTCCGGTTCGGTCCCTTAGCTTTCGGAAGTGACATTTAGTCTGATATGTGCCAGCCGTGCAATCTACCTAGCCCTGCAAAGTGCAAATATTAACCTAAATGCATATTAAGATACTGTGTGTTAGCTCCTGAACTGAAATAGAGAGCGGGTGTTCCAGCGGAGGCAAGCAAATCGTGTTGATTTACAGTGGCTTGAGGATTTGGCCCATTACCGCTTCTTTATACACTTTTAAAAAGAAATGCCAACTCGATAGTTTAGGCTTTAACTGGAACATGGCAAGTAATTGTATGTTTTGGCGGACCCCTAGTAATGTTGCAGAATCTTTCTCAGAAGTTGTTACGTGGGATAGCCGATTCCTCAGGTAAGAGCTACTTGTTTGTTCAATCCTCCATCTTAGGCCTGCTCCTCAGGTGCATCCTCCTTCTCGCAGCGATTTCCTAGGAACAGATTTCGAAGAACAGCTCTGATCACAGAATCACAGATTGGTTAGGGTTGGAAAGGAGCTCTGGAGATCATGTAGTGCAACCCCCCTGCCAGAGCAGGGTCACCTACAGCAGGTTGCACAGGATGACCTCCAGGCGGGTTTTGAATGTTTCTGGAGTCGGAGACTCTACCGCCTCCCTGGGCAGCCTGTTCCAGCGCTCTGCCACCCTCAAAGTAAAGAAGTTCCTCCTCATGCTTTGATAGAAGTTCCTAGGTTCCAGTTTGTACCCGTTACCTCTTGTCCTGGATCATCTTTGATGATCCAGGACAAGAGGTAACGGGCACCAATTGGAACGTAGGAACTTGAACTTGAACTGGAACGTAGGAACTTGAACATAGGATTATCCTTGATGATTCAGGATAGCTGTGTGTCTGACCAGTCTGTCTTTCGAAGGAGGTCCTGGACCAGCTCCAGCCATGCTGTGCTGAGCAGAGCCCCTGGCAGCAGCCCCACAGCTCACTCCCAGTGTGCCTGAATGGAAAAGGTACCAAAGTTGCTCCAACACTTTCTGAAAAACTCTATAGTGTTACCCCACAAGCGCAAAGCGACGGCAAAGCCCGTGAAATGACACCGGTGCTTCCAGAAAACGTCAAGCTTCCTGCCCAAGGGTGACATGCCATGCGGTGGGGTCAGGGCCACGCGCTGAGCACCCGGTGCGCTGGGGTTGCCCCAGCGGTTCCTGAGCAGCTCCTGCAGTGCTGCCGCCGGTACCGTTCTGGCGGCTGTAGTTGTTTAAAAAGCCGTTGTTGTTTCCGGCGTAATCTGACGGCAGTTTTCTCGGGCATTTGGGCCTCTTCTAATAAGTGTGCTGTGAGTACATCTGCAAGCATTCACCTGTCGAGGTCAAATGACTGGTGGTGCTCATCTGCCCCCGTGCTACTGCTGCTGCCTCCCGTGAATGCTCATGTGCCTGCGTGCCCCTGTACAGGCACAGATGCACGCGCGCAACACCTGATCCCGCATCCTAATTATTTTTCGCCCGGTTCTCGGAGTTGTTCTGCTTCCGGCTGATGAATGGGAAAGTGTAGTAGTGCTGTTTCATTTCACCAGCCTCTCAAGTGTGGAAATTATGGTAAATTTGAGAACAAGCCAGATTAGATTGATAGTTACACCTCCTCCTTTAATTAGCCAACCACAGGATCTGTGGAGGCAAAGGCCGGGGGGGTGTGTCGGTGTATATAACGTGTATTGTCTATGTGAAAGATTAATCAAAAGGAGTTGCTTGAGGTGGGAAGGCTTTTCCGGAGAGGTTCCACATGTTGTCAGGTAGTCCCTCTGAATGGCAGCTTCCGGTTCGGTCCCTTAGCTTTCGGAAGTGACATTTAGTCTGATATGTGCCAGCCGTGCAATCTACCTAGCCCTGCAAAGTGCAAATATTAACCTAAATGCATATTAAGATAGTGTGTGTTAGCTCCTGAACTGAAATAGAGAGCGGGTGTTCCAGCGGAGGCAAGCAAATCGTGTTGATTTAGAGTGGCTTGAGGATTTGGCCCATTACCGCTTCTTTATACACTTTTAAAAAGAAATGCCAACTCGATAGTTTAGGCTTTAACTGGAACATGGCAAGTAATTGTATGTTTTGGCGGACCCCTAGTAATGTTGCAGAATCTTTCTCAGAAGTTGTTCCATGGGATAGCCGATTCCTCAGGTAAGAGCTACTTGTTTGTTCAATCCTCCATCTTAGGCCTGCTCCTCAGGTGCATCCTCCTTCTCGCAGCGATTTCCTAGGAACAGATTTCGAAGAACAGCTCTGATCACAGAATCACAGATTAGTTAGGGTTGGAAAGGAGCTCTGGAGATCATCCAGCCCAACCCCCCTGCCAGAGCAGGGTCACCTACAGCAGGTTGCACAGGATGACCTCCAGGCGGGTTTTGAATGTCTCTGGGGTCGGAGACTCTACCGCATCCCCGGGCAGCCTGTTCCAGCGCTCTGCCACCCTCAAAGTAAAGAAGTTCCTCCTCATGCTTTGATAGAAGTTCCTAGGTTCCAGTTTGTACCCGTTACCTCTTGTCCTGGATCATCTTTGATGATCCAGGACAAGAGGTAACGGGCACCAATTGGAACGTAGGAACTTGAACTTGAACTGGAACGTAGGAACTTGAACATAGGATTATCCTTGATGATTCAGGATAGCTGTGTGTCTGACCAGTCTGTCTTTCGAAGGAGGTCCTGGGCCAGCTCCAGCCATGCTGTGCTGAGCAGAGCCCCTGGCAGCAGCCCCACAGCTCACTCCCAGTGTGCCTGAATGGAAAAGGTACCAAAGTTGCTCCAACACTTTCTGAAAAACTCTACAGTGTTACCCCACAAGCGCAAAGCGACGGCAAAGCCCGTGAAATGACACCGGTGCTTCCAGAAAATGTCAAGCTTCCTGCCCAAGGGTGACATGCCATGCGGTGGGGTCAGGGCCACGCGCTGAGCACCCGGTGCGCTGGGGTTGCCCCAGCGGTTCCTGAGCAGCTCCTGCAGTGCTGCCGCCGGTACCGTTCTGGCGGCTGTAGTTGTTTAAAAAGCCGTTGTTGTTTCCGGCGTAATCTGACGGCAGTTTTCTCGGGCATTTGGGCCTCTTCTAATAAGTGTGCTGTGAGTACATCTGCAAGCATTCACCTGTCGAGGTCAAATGACTGGTGGTGCTCATCTGCCCCCGTGCTACTGCTGCTGCCTCCCGTGAATGCTCATGTGCCTGCGTGCCCCTGTACAGGCACAGATGCACGCGCGCAACACCTGATCCCACATCCTAATTATTTTTCGCCCGGTTCTCGGAGTTGTTCTGCTTCCAGCTAATGAATGGGAAAGTGTAGTAGTGCTGTTTCATTTCACCAGCCTCTCAAGTGTGGAAATTATGGTAAATTTGGGAACAAGCCAGATTAGATTGATAGTTACACCTCCTCCTTTAATTAGCCAACCACAGGATCTGTGGAGGCAAAGGCCGGGGGTGTGTGTCGGTGTATATAAGGTGTATTGTCTATGTGAAAGATTAATCAAAAGGAGTTGCTTGAGGTGGGAAGGCTTTTCCGGAGAGGTTCCACATGTTGTCAGGTAGTCCCTCTGAATGGCAGCTTCCGGTTCGGTCCCTTAGCTTTCGGAAGTGACATTTAGTCTGATATGTGCCAGCCGTGCAATCTACCTAGCCCTGCAAAGTGCAAATATTAACCTAAATGCATATTAAGATACTGTGTGTTAGCTCCTGAACTGAAATAGAGAGCGGGTGTTCCAGCGGAGGCAAGCAAATCGTGTTGATTTACAGTGGCTTGAGGATTTGGCCCATTACCGCTTCTTTATACACTTTTAAAAAGAAATGCCAACTCGATAGTTTAGGCTTTAACTGGAACATGGCAAGTAATTGTATGTTTTGGCGGACCCCTAGTAATGTTGCAGAATCTTTCTCAGAAGTTGTTACGTGGGATAGCCGATTCCTCAGGTAAGAGCTACTTGTTTGTTCAATCCTCCATCTTAGGCCTGCTCCTCAGGTGCATCCTCCTTCTCGCAGCGATTTCCTAGGAACAGATTTCGAAGAACAGCTCTGATCACAGAATCACAGATTGGTTAGGGTTGGAAAGGACCTCTGGAGATCATCCAGCCCAACCCCCCTGCCAGAGCAGGGTCACCTACAGCAGGTTGCACAGGATGACCTCCAGGCGGGTTTTGAATGTCTCTGGGGTCGGAGACTCTACCGCATCCCCGGGCAGCCTGTTCCAGCGCTCTGCCACCCTCAAAGTAAAGAAGTTCCTCCTCATGCTTTGATAGAAGTTCCTAGGTTCCAGTTTGTACCCGTTACCTCTTGTCCTGGATCATCTTTGATGATCCAGGACAAGAGGTAACGGGCACCAATTGGAACGTAGGAACTTGAACTTGAACTGGAACGTAGGAACTTGAACATAGGATTATCCTTGATGATTCAGGATAGCTGTGTGTCTGACCAGTCTGTCTTTCGAAGTAGGTCCTGGGCCAGCTCCAGCCATGCTGTGCTGAGCAGAGCCCCTGGCAGCAGCCCCACAGCTCACTCCCAGTGTGCCTGAATGGAAAAGGTACCAAAGTTGCTCCAACACTTTCTGAAAAACTCTATAGTGTTACCCCACAAGCGCAAAGCGACGGCAAAGCCCGTGAAATGACACCGGTGCTTCCAGAAAATGTCAAGCTTCCTGCCCAAGGGTGACATGCCATGCGGTGGGGTCAGGGCCACGCGCTGAGCACCCGGTGCGCTGGGGTTGCCCCAGCGGTTCCTGAGCAGCTCCTGCAGTGCTGCCGCCGGTACCGTTCTGGCGGCTGTAGTTGTTTAAAAAGCCGTTGTTGTTTCCGGCGTAATCTGACGGCAGTTTTCTCGGGCATTTGGGCCTCTTCTAATAAGTGTGCTGTGAGTACATCTGCAAGCATTCACCTGTCGAGGTCAAATGACTGGTGGTGCTCATCTGCCCCCGTGCTACTGCTGCTGCCTCCCGTGAATGCTCATGTGCCTGCGTGCCCCTGTACAGGCACAGATGCACGCGCGCAACACCTGATCCCACATCCTAATTATTTTTCGCCCGGTTCTCGGAGTTGTTCTGCTTCCAGCTGATGAATGGGAAAGTGTAGTAGTGCTGTTTCATTTCACCAGCCTCTCAAGTGTGGAAATTATGGTAAATTTGAGAACAAGCCAGATTAGATTGATAGTTACACCTCCTCCTTTAATTAGCCAACCACAGGATCTGTGGAGGCAAAGGCCGGGGGGGTGTGTCGGTGTATATAAGGTGTATTGTCTATGTGAAAGATTAATCAAAAGGAGTTGCTTGAGGTGGGAAGGCTTTTCCGGAGAGGTTCCACATGTTGTCAGGTAGTCCCTCTGAATGGCAGCTTCCGGTTCGGTCCCTTAGCTTTCGGAAGTGACATTTAGTCTGATATGTGCCAGCCGTGCAATCTACCTAGCCCCGCAAAGTGCAAATATTAACCTAAATGCATATTAAGATACTGTGTGTTAGCTCCTGAACTGAAATAGAGAGCGGGTGTTCCAGCGGAGGCAAGCAAATCGTGTTGATTTACAGTGGCTTGAGGATTTGGCCCATTACCGCTTCTTTATACACTTTTAAAAAGAAATGCCAACTCGATAGTTTAGGCTTTAACTGGAACATGGCAAGTAATTGTATGTTTTGGCGGACCCCTAGTAATGTTGCAGAATCTTTCTCAGAAGTTGTTACGTGGGATAGCCGATTCCTCAGGTAAGAGCTACTTGTTTGTTCAATCCTCCATCTTAGGCCTGCTCCTCAGGTGCATCCTCCTTCTCGCAGCGATTTCCTAGGAACAGATTTCGAAGAACAGCTCTGATCACAGAATCACAGATTGGTTAGGGTTGGAAAGGACCTCTGGAGATCATGTAGTGCAACCCCCCTGCCAGAGCAGGGTCACCTACAGCAGGTTGCACAGGATGACCTCCAGGCGGGTTTTGAATGTTTCTGGAGTCGGAGACTCTACCGCCTCCCTGGGCAGCCTGTTCCAGCGCTCTGCCACCCTCAAAGTAAAGAAGTTCCTCCTCATGCTTTGATAGAAGTTCCTACGTTCCAGTTTGTACCCGTTACCTCTTGTCCTGGATCATCTTTGATGATCCAGGACAAGAGGTAACGGGCACCAATTGGAACGTAGGAACTTGAACTTGAACTGGAACGTAGGAACTTGAACATAGGATTATCCTTGATGATTCAGGATAGCTGTGTGTCTGACCAGTCTGTCTTTCGAAGGAGGTCCTGGACCAGCTCCAGCCATGCTGTGCTGAGCAGAGCCCCTGGCAGCAGCCCCACAGCTCACTCCCAGTGTGCCTGAATGGAAAAGGTACCAAAGTTGCTCCAACAGTTTCTGAAAAACTCTATAGTGTTACCCCACAAGCGCAAAGCGACGGCAAAGCCCGTGAAATGACACCGGTGCTTCCAGAAAACGTCAAGCTTCCTGCCCAAGGGTGACATGCCATGCGGTGGGGTCAGGGCCACGCGCTGAGCACCCGGTGCGCTGGGGTTGCCCCAGCGGTTCCTGAGCAGCTCCTGCAGTGCTGCCGCCGGTACCGTTCTGGCGGCTGTAGTTGTTTAAAAAGCCGTTGTTGTTTCCGGCGTAATCTGACGGCAGTTTTCTCGGGCATTTGGGCCTCTTCTAATAAGTGTGCTGTGAGTACATCTGCAAGCATTCACCTGTCGAGGTCAAATGACTGGTGGTGCTCATCTGCCCCCGTGCTACTGCTGCTGCCTCCCGTGAATGCTCATGTGCCTGCGTGCCCCTGTACAGGCACAGATGCACGCGCGCAACACCTGATCCCGCATCCTAATTATTTTTCGCCCGGTTCTCGGAGTTGTTCTGCTTCCGGCTGATGAATGGGAAAGTGTAGTAGTGCTGTTTCATTTCACCAGCCTCTCAAGTGTGGAAATTATGGTAAATTTGAGAACAAGCCAGATTAGATTGATAGTTACACCTCCTCCTTTAATTAGCCAACCACAGGATCTGTGGAGGCAAAGGCCGGGGGGGTGTGTCGGTGTATATAACGTGTATTGTCTATGTGAAAGATTAATCAAAAGGAGTTGCTTGAGGTGGGAAGGCTTTTCCGGAGAGGTTCCACATGTTGTCAGGTAGTCCCTCTGAATGGCAGCTTCCGGTTCGGTCCCTTAGCTTTCGGAAGTGACATTTAGTCTGATATGTGCCAGCCGTGCAATCTACCTAGCCCTGCAAAGTGCAAATATTAACCTAAATGCATATTAAGATAGTGTGTGTTAGCTCCTGAACTGAAATAGAGAGCGGGTGTTCCAGCGGAGGCAAGCAAATCGTGTTGATTTAGAGTGGCTTGAGGATTTGGCCCATTACCGCTTCTTTATACACTTTTAAAAAGAAATGCCAACTCGATAGTTTAGGCTTTAACTGGAACATGGCAAGTAATTGTATGTTTTGGCGGACCCCTAGTAATGTTGCAGAATCTTTCTCAGAAGTTGTTCCATGGGATAGCCGATTCCTCAGGTAAGAGCTACTTGTTTGTTCAATCCTCCATCTTAGGCCTGCTCCTCAGGTGCATCCTCCTTCTCGCAGCGATTTCCTAGGAACAGATTTCGAAGAACAGCTCTGATCACAGAATCACAGATTGGTTAGGGTTGGAAAGGACCTCTGGAGATCATGTAGTGCAACCCCCCTGCCAGAGCAGGGTCACCTACAGCAGGTTGCACAGGATGACCTCCAGGCGGGTTTTGAATGTTTCTGGAGTCGGAGACTCTACCGCCTCCCTGGGCAGCCTGTTCCAGCGCTCTGCCACCCTCAAAGTAAAGAAGTTCCTCCTCATGCTTTGATAGAAGTTCCTAGGTTCCAGTTTGTACCCGTTACCTCTTGTCCTGGATCATCTTTGATGATCCAGGACAAGAGGTAACGGGCACCAATTGGAACGTAGGAACTTGTACTTGAACTGGAACGTAGGAACTTGAACATAGGATTATCCTTGATGATTCAGGATAGCTGTGTGTCTGACCAGTCTGTCTTTCGAAGGAGGTCCTGGACCAGCTCCAGCCATGCTGTGCTGAGCAGAGCCCCTGGCAGCAGCCCCACAGCTCACTCCCAGTGTGCCTGAATGGAAAAGGTACCAAAGTTGCTCCAACACTTTCTGAAAAACTCTATAGTGTTACCCCACAAGCGCAAAGCGACAGCAAAGCCCGTGAAATGACACCGGTGCTTCCAGAAAACGTCAAGCTTCCTGCCCAAGGGTGACATGCCATGCGGTGGGGTCAGGGCCACGCGCTGAGCACCCGGTGCGCTGGGGTTGCCCCAGCGGTTCCTGAGCAGCTCCTGCAGTGCTGCCACCGGTACCGTTCTGGCAGCTGTAGTTGTTTAAAAAGCCGTTGTTGTTTCCGGCGTAATCTGACGGCAGTTTTCTCGGGCATTTGGGCCTCTTCTAATAAGTGTGCTGTGAGTACATCTGCAAGCATTCACCTGTCGAGGTCAAATGACTGGTGGTGCTCATCTGCCCCCGTGCTACTGCTGCTGCCTCCCGTGAATGCTCATGTGCCTGCGTGCCCCTGTACAGGCACAGATGCACGCGCGCAACACCTGATCCCGCATCCTAATTATTTTTCGCCCGGTTCTCGGAGTTGTTCTGCTTCCGGCTGATGAATGGGAAAGTGTAGTAGTGCTGTTTCATTTCACCAGCCTCTCAAGTGTGGAAATTATGGTAAATTTGAGAACAAGCCAGATTAGATTGATAGTTACACCTCCTCCTTTAATTAGCCAACCACAGGATCTGTGGAGGCAAAGGCCGGGGGGGTGTGTCGGTGTATATAACGTGTATTGTCTATGTGAAAGATTAATCAAAAGGAGTTGCTTGAGGTGGGAAGGCTTTTCCGGAGAGGTTCCACATGTTGTCAGGTAGTCCCTCTGAATGGCAGCTTCCGGTTCGGTCCCTTAGCTTTCGGAAGTGACATTTAGTCTGATATGTGCCAGCCGTGCAATCTACCTAGCCCTGCAAAGTGCAAATATTAACCTAAATGCATATTAAGATAGTGTGTGTTAGCTCCTGAACTGAAATAGAGAGCGGGTGTTCCAGCGGAGGCAAGCAAATCGTGTTGATTTAGAGTGGCTTGAGGATTTGGCCCATTACCGCTTCTTTATACACTTTTAAAAAGAAATGCCAACTCGATAGTTTAGGCTTTAACTGGAACATGGCAAGTAATTGTATGTTTTGGCGGACCCCTAGTAATGTTGCAGAATCTTTCTCAGAAGTTGTTCCATGGGATAGCCGATTCCTCAGGTAAGAGCTACTTGTTTGTTCAATCCTCCATCTTAGGCCTGCTCCTCAGGTGCATCCTCCTTCTCGCAGCGATTTCCTAGGAACAGATTTCGAAGAACAGCTCTGATCACAGAATCACAGATTAGTTAGGGTTGGAAAGGAGCTCTGGAGATCATCCAGCCCAACCCCCCTGCCAGAGCAGGGTCACCTACAGCAGGTTGCACAGGATGACCTCCAGGCGGGTTTTGAATGTCTCTGGGGTCGGAGACTCTACCGCATCCCCTGGCAGCCTGTTCCAGCGCTCTGCCACCCTCAAAGTAAAGAAGTTCCTCCTCATGCTTTGATAGAAGTTCCTAGGTTCCAGTTTGTACCCGTTACCTCTTGTCCTGGATCATCTTTGATGATCCAGGACAAGAGGTAACGGGCACCAATTGGAACGTAGGAACTTGAACTTGAACTGGAACGTAGGAACTTGAACATAGGATTATCCTTGATGATTCAGGATAGCTGTGTGTCTGACCAGTCTGTCTTTCGAAGGAGGTCCTGGGCCAGCTCCAGCCATGCTGTGCTGAGCAGAGCCCCTGGCAGCAGCCCCACAGCTCACTCCCAGTGTGCCTGAATGGAAAAGGTACCAAAGTTGCTCCAACACTTTCTGAAAAACTCTACAGTGTTACCCCACAAGCGCAAAGCGACGGCAAAGCCCGTGAAATGACACCGGTGCTTCCAGAAAATGTCAAGCTTCCTGCCCAAGGGTGACATGCCATGCGGTGGGGTCAGGGCCACGCGCTGAGCACCCGGTGCGCTGGGGTTGCCCCAGCGGTTCCTGAGCAGCTCCTGCAGTGCTGCCGCCGGTACCGTTCTGGCGGCTGTAGTTGTTTAAAAAGCCGTTGTTGTTTCCGGCGTAATCTGACGGCAGTTTTCTCGGGCATTTGGGCCTCTTCTAATAAGTGTGCTGTGAGTACATCTGCAAGCATTCACCTGTCGAGGTCAAATGACTGGTGGTGCTCATCTGCCCCCGTGCTACTGCTGCTGCCTCCCGTGAATGCTCATGTGCCTGCGTGCCCCTGTACAGGCACAGATGCACGCGCGCAACACCTGATCCCACATCCTAATTATTTTTCGCCCGGTTCTCGGAGTTGTTCTGCTTCCGGCTGATGAATGGGAAAGTGTAGTAGTGCTGTTTCATTTCACCAGCCTCTCAAGTGTGGAAATTATGGTAAATTTGAGAACAAGCCAGATTAGATTGATAGTTACACCTCCTCCTTTAATTAGCCAACCACAGGATCTGTGGAGGCAAAGGCCGGGGGGGTGTGTCGGTGTATATAACGTGTATTGTCTATGTGAAAGATTAATCAAAAGGAGTTGCTTGAGGTGGGAAGGCTTTTCCGGAGAGGTTCCACATGTTGTCAGGTAGTCCCTCTGAATGGCAGCTTCCGGTTCGGTCCCTTAGCTTTCGGAAGTGACATTTAGTCTGATATGTGCCAGCCGTGCAATCTACCTAGCCCTGCAAAGTGCAAATATTAACCTAAATGCATATTAAGATAGTGTGTGTTAGCTCCTGAACTGAAATAGAGAGCGGGTGTTCCAGCGGAGGCAAGCAAATCGTGTTGATTTACAGTGGCTTGAGGATTTGGCCCATTACCGCTTCTTTATACACTTTTAAAAAGAAATGCCAACTCGATAGTTTAGGCTTTAACTGGAACATGGCAAGTAATTGTATGTTTTGGCGGACCCCTAGTAATGTTGCAGAATCTTTCTCAGAAGTTGTTCCATGGGATAGCCGATTCCTCAGGTAAGAGCTACTTGTTTGTTCAATCCTCCATCTTAGGCCTGCTCCTCAGGTGCATCCTCCTTCTCGCAGCGATTTCCTAGGAACAGATTTCGAAGAACAGCTCTGATCACAGAATCACAGATTGGTTAGGGTTGGAAAGGACCTCTGGAGATCATGTAGTGCAACCCCCCTGCCAGAGCAGGGTCACCTACAGCAGGTTGCACAGGATGACCTCCAGGCGGGTTTTGAATGTTTCTGGAGTCGGAGACTCTACCGCCTCCCTGGGCAGCCTGTTCCAGCGCTCTGCCACCCTCAAAGTAAAGAAGTTCCTCCTCATGCTTTGATAGAAGTTCCTAGGTTCCAGTTTGTACCCGTTACCTCTTGTCCTGGATCATCTTTGATGATCCAGGACAAGAGGTAACGGGCACCAATTGGAACGTAGGAACTTGAACTTGAACTGGAACGTAGGAACTTGAACATAGGATTATCCTTGATGATTCAGGATAGCTGTGTGTCTGACCAGTCTGTCTTTCGAAGGAGGTCCTGGACCAGCTCCAGCCATGCTGTGCTGAGCAGAGCCCCTGGCAGCAGCCCCACAGCTCACTCCCAGTGTGCCTGAATGGAAAAGGTACCAAAGTTGCTCCAACAGTTTCTGAAAAACTCTATAGTGTTACCCCACAAGCGCAAAGCGACGGCAAAGCCCGTGAAATGACACCGGTGCTTCCAGAAAACGTCAAGCTTCCTGCCCAAGGGTGACATGCCATGCGGTGGGGTCAGGGCCACGCGCTGAGCACCCGGTGCGCTGGGGTTGCCCCAGCGGTTCCTGAGCAGCTCCTGCAGTGCTGCCACCGGTACCGTTCTGGCGGCTGTAGTTGTTTAAAAAGCCGTTGTTGTTTCCGGCGTAATCTGACGGCAGTTTTCTCGGGCATTTGGGCCTCTTCTAATAAGTGTGCTGTGAGTACATCTGCAAGCATTCACCTGTCGAGGTCAAATGACTGGTGGTGCTCATCTGCCCCCGTGCTACTGCTGCTGCCTCCCGTGAATGCTCATGTGCCTGCGTGCCCCTGTACAGGCACAGATGCACGCGCGCAACACCTGATCCCGCATCCTAATTATTTTTCGCCCGGTTCTCGGAGTTGTTCTGCTTCCGGCTGATGAATGGGAAAGTGTAGTAGTGCTGTTTCATTTCACCAGCCTCTCAAGTGTGGAAATTATGGTAAATTTGAGAACAAGCCAGATTAGATTGATAGTTACACCTCCTCCTTTAATTAGCCAACCACAGGATCTGTGGAGGCAAAGGCCGGGGGGGTGTGTCGGTGTATATAACGTGTATTGTCTATGTGAAAGATTAATCAAAAGGAGTTGCTTGAGGTGGGAAGGCTTTTCCGGAGAGGTTCCACATGTTGTCAGGTAGTCCCTCTGAATGGCAGCTTCCGGTTCGGTCCCTTAGCTTTCGGAAGTGACATTTAGTCTGATATGTGCCAGCCGTGCAATCTACCTAGCCCTGCAAAGTGCAAATATTAACCTAAATGCATATTAAGATAGTGTGTGTTAGCTCCTGAACTGAAATAGAGAGCGGGTGTTCCAGCGGAGGCAAGCAAATTGTGTTGATTTACAGTGGCTTGAGGATTTGGCCCATTACCGCTTCTTTATACACTTCTAAAAAGAAATGCCAACTCGATAGTTTAGGCTTTAACTGGAACATGGCAAGTAATTGTATGTTTTGGCGGACCCCTAGTAATGTTGCAGAATCTTTCTCAGAAGTTGTTCCATGGGATAGCCGATTCCTCAGGTAAGAGCTACTTGTTTGTTCAATCCTCCATCTTAGGCCTGCTCCTCAGGTGCATCCTCCTTCTCGCAGCGATTTCCTAGGAACAGATTTCGAAGAACAGCTCTGATCACAGAATCACAGATTGGTTAGGGTTGGAAAGGACCTCTGGAGATCATGTAGTGCAACCCCCCTGCCAGAGCAGGGTCACCTACAGCAGGTTGCACAGGATGACCTCCAGGCGGGTTTTGAATGTTTCTGGAGTCGGAGACTCTACCGCCTCCCTGGGCAGCCTGTTCCAGCGCTCTGCCACCCTCAAAGTAAAGAAGTTCCTCCTCATGCTTTGATAGAAGTTCCTAGGTTCCAGTTTGTACCCGTTACCTCTTGTCCTGGATCATCTTTGATGATCCAGGACAAGAGGTAACGGGCACCAATTGGAACGTAGGAACTTGTACTTGAACTGGAACGTAGGAACTTGAACATAGGATTATCCTTGATGATTCAGGATAGCTGTGTGTCTGACCAGTCTGTCTTTCGAAGGAGGTCCTGGACCAGCTCCAGCCATGCTGTGCTGAGCAGAGCCCCTGGCAGCAGCCCCACAGCTCACTCCCAGTGTGCCTGAATGGAAAAGGTACCAAAGTTGCTCCAACACTTTCTGAAAAACTCTATAGTGTTACCCCACAAGCGCAAAGCGACAGCAAAGCCCGTGAAATGACACCAGTGCTTCCAGAAAACGTCAAGCTTCCTGCCCAAGGGTGACATGCCATGCGGTGGGGTCAGGGCCACGCGCTGAGCACCCGGTGCGCTGGGGTTGCCCCAGCGGTTCCTGAGCAGCTCCTGCAGTGCTGCCACCGGTACCGTTCTGGCGGCTGTAGTTGTTTAAAAAGCCGTTGTTGTTTCCGGCGTAATCTGACGGCAGTTTTCTCGGGCATTTGGGCCTCTTCTAATAAGTGTGCTGTGAGTACATCTGCAAGCATTCACCTGTCGAGGTCAAATGACTGGTGGTGCTCATCTGCCCCCGTGCTACTGCTGCTGCCTCCCGTGAATGCTCATGTGCCTGCGTGCCCCTGTACAGGCACAGATGCACGCGCGCAACACCTGATCCCGCATCCTAATTATTTTTCGCCCGGTTCTCGGAGTTGTTCTGCTTCCGGCTGATGAATGGGAAAGTGTAGTAGTGCTGTTTCATTTCACCAGCCTCTCAAGTGTGGAAATTATGGTAAATTTGAGAACAAGCCAGATTAGATTGATAGTTACACCTCCTCCTTTAATTAGCCAACCACAGGATCTGTGGAGGCAAAGGCCGGGGGGGTGTGTCGGTGTATATAACGTGTATTGTCTATGTGAAAGATTAATCAAAAGGAGTTGCTTGAGGTGGGAAGGCTTTTCCGGAGAGGTTCCACATGTTGTCAGGTAGTCCCTCTGAATGGCAGCTTCCGGTTCGGTCCCTTAGCTTTCGGAAGTGACATTTAGTCTGATATGTGCCAGCCGTGCAATCTACCTAGCCCTGCAAAGTGCAAATATTAACCTAAATGCATATTAAGATACTGTGTGTTAGCTCCTGAACTGAAATAGAGAGCGGGTGTTCCAGCGGAGGCAAGCAAATCGTGTTGATTTAGAGTGGCTTGAGGATTTGGCCCATTACCGCTTCTTTATACACTTTTAAAAAGAAATGCCAACTCGATAGTTTAGGCTTTAACTGGAACATGGCAAGTAATTGTATGTTTTGGCGGACCCCTAGTAATGTTGCAGAATCTTTCTCAGAAGTTGTTCCATGGGATAGCCGATTCCTCAGGTAAGAGCTACTTGTTTGTTCAATCCTCCATCTTAGGCCTGCTCCTCAGGTGCATCCTCCTTCTCGCAGCGATTTCCTAGGAACAGATTTCGAAGAACAGCTCTGATCACAGAATCACAGATTAGTTAGGGTTGGAAAGGAGCTCTGGAGATCATCCAGCCCAACCCCCCTGCCAGAGCAGGGTCACCTACAGCAGGTTGCACAGGATGACCTCCAGGCGGGTTTTGAATGTCTCTGGGGTCGGAGACTCTACCGCATCCCCTGGCAGCCTGTTCCAGCGCTCTGCCACCCTCAAAGTAAAGAAGTTCCTCCTCATGCTTTGATAGAAGTTCCTAGGTTCCAGTTTGTACCCGTTACCTCTTGTCCTGGATCATCTTTGATGATCCAGGACAAGAGGTAACGGGCACCAATTGGAACGTAGGAACTTGAACTTGAACTGGAACGTAGGAACTTGAACATAGGATTATCCTTGATGATTCAGGATAGCTGTGTGTCTGACCAGTCTGTCTTTCGAAGGAGGTCCTGGGCCAGCTCCAGCCATGCTGTGCTGAGCAGAGCCCCTGGCAGCAGCCCCACAGCTCACTCCCAGTGTGCCTGAATGGAAAAGGTACCAAAGTTGCTCCAACACTTTCTGAAAAACTCTACAGTGTTACCCCACAAGCGCAAAGCGACGGCAAAGCCCGTGAAATGACACCGGTGCTTCCAGAAAATGTCAAGCTTCCTGCCCAAGGGTGACATGCCATGCGGTGGGGTCAGGGCCACGCGCTGAGCACCCGGTGCGCTGGGGTTGCCCCAGCGGTTCCTGAGCAGCTCCTGCAGTGCTGCCGCCGGTACCGTTCTGGCGGCTGTAGTTGTTTAAAAAGCCGTTGTTGTTTCCGGCGTAATCTGACGGCAGTTTTCTCGGGCATTTGGGCCTCTTCTAATAAGTGTGCTGTGAGTACATCTGCAAGCATTCACCTGTCGAGGTCAAATGACTGGTGGTGCTCATCTGCCCCCGTGCTACTGCTGCTGCCTCCCGTGAATGCTCATGTGCCTGCGTGCCCCTGTACAGGCACAGATGCACGCGCGCAACACCTGATCCCACATCCTAATTATTTTTCGCCCGGTTCTCGGAGTTGTTCTGCTTCCGGCTGATGAATGGGAAAGTGTAGTAGTGCTGTTTCATTTCACCAGCCTCTCAAGTGTGGAAATTATGGTAAATTTGAGAACAAGCCAGATTAGATTGATAGTTACACCTCCTCCTTTAATTAGCCAACCACAGGATCTGTGGAGGCAAAGGCCGGGGGGGTGTGTCGGTGTATATAACGTGTATTGTCTATGTGAAAGATTAATCAAAAGGAGTTGCTTGAGGTGGGAAGGCTTTTCCGGAGAGGTTCCACATGTTGTCAGGTAGTCCCTCTGAATGGCAGCTTCCGGTTCGGTCCCTTAGCTTTCGGAAGTGACATTTAGTCTGATATGTGCCAGCCGTGCAATCTACCTAGCCCTGCAAAGTGCAAATATTAACCTAAATGCATATTAAGATACTGTGTGTTAGCTCCTGAACTGAAATAGAGAGCGGGTGTTCCAGCGGAGGCAAGCAAATCGTGTTGATTTAGAGTGGCTTGAGGATTTGGCCCATTACCGCTTCTTTATACACTTTTAAAAAGAAATGCCAACTCGATAGTTTAGGCTTTAACTGGAACATGGCAAGTAATTGTATGTTTTGGCGGACCCCTAGTAATGTTGCAGAATCTTTCTCAGAAGTTGTTCCATGGGATAGCCGATTCCTCAGGTAAGAGCTACTTGTTTGTTCAATCCTCCATCTTAGGCCTGCTCCTCAGGTGCATCCTCCTTCTCGCAGCGATTTCCTAGGAACAGATTTCGAAGAACACCTCTGATCACAGAATCACAGATTGGTTAGGGTTGGAAAGGAGGTCTGGAGATCATCCAGCCCAACCCCCCTGCCAGAGCAGGGTCACCTACAGCAGGTTGCACAGGATGACCTCCAGGCGGGTTTTGAATGTTTCTGGGGTGGGAGACTCTACCGCCTCCCTGGGCAGCCTGTTCCAGCGCTCTGCCACCCTCAAAGTAAAGAAGTTCCTCCTCATGCTTTGATAGAAGTTCCTAGGTTCCAGTTTGTACCCGTTACCTCTTGTCCTGGATCATCTTTGATGATCCAGGACAAGAGGTAACGGGCACCAATTGGAACGTAGGAACTTGAACTTGAACTGGAAGGTAGGAACTTGAACTTGAACATAGGATTATCCTTGATGATTCAGGATAGCTGTGTGTCTGACCAGTCTGTCTTTCGAAGGAGGTCCTGGACCAGCTCCAGCCATGCTGTGCTGAGCAGAGCCCCTGGCAGCAGCCCCACACCTCACTCCCAGTGTGCCTGAATGGAAAAGGTACCAAAGTTGCTCCAACACTTTCTGAAAAACTCTATAGTGTTACCCCACAAGCGCAAAGCGACGGCAAAGCCCGTGAAATGACACCGGTGCTTCCAGAAAATGTCAAGCTTCCTGCCCAAGGGTGACATGCCATGCGGTGGGGTCAGGGCCACGCGCTGAGCACCCGGTGCGCTGGGGTTGCCCCAGCGGTTCCTGAGCAGCTCCTGCAGTGCTGCCGCCGGTACCGTTCTGGCGGCTGTAGTTGTTTAAAAAGCCGTTGTTGTTTCCGGCGTAATCTGACGGCAGTTTTCTCGGGCATTTGGGCCTCTTCTAATAAGTGTGCTGTGAGTACATCTGCAAGCATTCACCTGTCGAGGTCAAATGACTGGTGGTGCTCATCTGCCCCCGTGCTACTGCTGCTGCCTCCCGTGAATGCTCATGTGCCTGCGTGCCCCTGTACAGGCACAGATGCACGCGCGCAACACCTGATCCCGCATCCTAATTATTTTTCGCCCGGTTCTCGGAGTTGTTCTGCTTCCGGCTGATGAATGGGAAAGTGTAGTAGTGCTGTTTCATTTCACCAGCCTCTCAAGTGTGGAAATTATGGTAAATTTGAGAACAAGCCAGATTAGATTGATAGTTACACCTCCTCCTTTAATTAGCCAACCACAGGATCTGTGGAGGCAAAGGCCGGGGGGGTGTGTCGGTGTATATAAGGTGTATTGTCTATGTGAAAGATTAATCAAAAGGAGTTGCTTGAGGTGGGAAGGCTTTTCCGGAGAGGTTCCACATGTTGTCAGGTAGTCCCTCTGAATGGCAGCTTCCGGTCCGGTCCCTTAGCTTTCGGAAGTGACATTTAGTCTGATATGTGCCAGCCATGCAATCTACCTAGCCCTGCAAAGTGCAAATATTAACCTAAATGCATATTAAGATACTGTGTGTTAGCTCCTGAACTGCAATAGAGAGCGGGTGTTCCAGCGGAGGCAAGCAAATCGTGTTGATTTACAGTGGCTTGCGGATTTGGCCCATTACCGCTTCTTTATACACTTTTAAAAAGAAATGCCAACTCGACAGTTTAGGCCTTAACTGGAACATGGCAAGTAATTGTATGTTTTGGCGGACCCCTAGTAATGTTGCAGAATCTTTCTCAGAAGTTGTTCCATGGGATAGCCGATTCCTCAGGTAAGAGCTACTTGTTTGTTCAATCCTCCATCTTAGGCCTGCTCCTCAGGTGCATCCTCCTTCTCGCAGCGATTTCCTAGGAACAGATTTCGAAGAACAGCTCTGATCACAGAATCACAGATTGGTTAGGGTTGGAAAGGACCTCTGGAGATCATCCAGCCCAACCCCCCTGCCAGAGCAGGGTCACCTACAGCAGGTTGCACAGGATGACCTCCAGGCGGGTTTTGAATGTTTCTGGGGTGGGAGACTCTACCGCCTCCCTGGGCAGCCTGTTCCAGCGCTCTGCCACCCTCAAAGTAAAGAAGTTCCTCCTCATGCTTTGATAGAAGTTCCTACGTTCCAGTTTGTACCCGTTACCTCTTGTCCTGGATCATCTTTGATGATCCAGGACAAGAGGTAACGGGCACCAATTGGAACGTAGGAACTTGAACTTGAACTGGAACGTAGGAACTTGAACATAGGATTATCCTTGATGATTCAGGATAGCTGTGTGTCTGACCAGTCTGTCTTTCGAAGGAGGTCCTGGGCCAGCTCCAGCCATGCTGTGTTGAGCAGAGCCCCTGGCAGCAGCCCCACACCTCACTCCCAGTGTGCCTGAATGGAAAAGGTACCAAAGTTGCTCCAACACTTTCTGAAAAACTCTATAGTGTTACCCCACAAGCGCAAAGCGACGGCAAAGCCCGTGAAATGACACCGGTGCTTCCAGAAAATGTCAAGCTTCCTGCCCAAGGGTGACATGCCATGCGGTGGGGTCAGGGCCACGCGCTGAGCACCCGGTGCGCTGGGGTTGCCCCAGCGGTTCCTGAGCAGCTCCTGCAGTGCTGCCGCCGGTACCGTTCTGGCGGCTGTAGTTGTTTAAAAAGCCGTTGTTGTTTCCGGCGTAATCTGACGGCAGTTTTCTCGGGCATTTGGGCCTCTTCTAATAAGTGTGCTGTGAGTACATCTGCAAGCATTCACCTGTCGAGGTCAAATGACTGGTGGTGCTCATCTGCCCCCGTGCTACTGCTGCTGCCTCCCGTGAATGCTCATGTGCCTGCGTGCCCCTGTACAGGCACAGATGCACGCGCGCAACACCTGATCCCGCATCCTAATTATTTTTCGCCCGGTTCTCTGAGTTGTTCTGCTTCCGGCTGATGAATGGGAAAGTGTAGTAGTGCTGTTTCATTTCACCAGCCTCTCAAGTGTGGAAATTATGGTAAATTTGGGAACAAGCCAGATTAGATTGATAGTTACACCTCCTCCTTTAATTAGCCAACCACAGGATCTGTGGAGGCAAAGGCCGGGGGGGTGTGTCGGTGTATATAACGTGTATTGTCTATGTGAAAGATTAATCAAAAGGAGTTGCTTGAGGTGGGAAGGATTTTCTGGAGAGGTTCCACAAGTTGTCAGGTAGTCCCTCTGAATGGCAGCTTCCGGTTCGGTCCCTTAGCTTTCGGAAGTGACATTTAGTCTGATATGTGCCAGCCGTGCAATCTACCTAGCCCTGCAAAGTGCAAATATTAACATAAATGCATATTAAGATAGTGTGTGTTAGCTCCTGAACTGAAATAGAGAGCGGGTGTTCCAGCGGAGGCAAGCAAATCGTGTTGATTTACAGTGGCTTGAGGATTTGGCCCATTACTGCTTCTTTATACACTTCTAAAAAGAAATGGCAACTCGATAGTTTAGGCTTTAACTGGAACATGGCAAGTAATTGTATGTTTTGGCGGACCCCTAGTAATGTTGCAGAATCTTTCTCAGAAGTTGTTCCATGGGATAGCCGATTCCTCAGGTAAGAGCTACTTGTTTGTTCAATCCTCCATCTTAGGCCTGCTCCTCAGGTGCATCCTCCTTCTCGCAGCGATTTCCTACGAACAGATTTCGAAGAACAGCTCTGATCACAGAATCACAGATTGGTTAGGGTTGGAAAGGACCTCTGGAGATCATCCAGCCCAACCCCCCTGCCAGAGCAGGGTCACCTACAGCAGGTTGCACAGGATGACCTCCAGGCGGGTTTTGAATGTCTCTGGGGTCGGAGACTCTACCGCCTCCCCGGGCAGCCTGTTCCAGCGCTCTGCCACCCTCAAAGTAAAGAAGTTCCTCCTCATGCTTTGATAGAAGTTCCTAGGTTCCAGTTTGTACCCGTTACCTCTTGTCCTGGATCATCTTTGATGATCCAGGACAAGAGGTAACGGGCACCAATTGGAACGTAGGAACTTGAACTTGAACTGGAACGTAGGAACTTGAACATAGGATTATCCTTGATGATTCAGGATAGCTGTGTGTCTGACCAGTCTGTCTTTCGAAGGAGGTCCTGGACCAGCTCCAGCCATGCTGTGCTGAGCAGAGCCCCTGGCAGCAGCCCCACAGCTCACTCCCAGTGTGCCTGAATGGAAAAGGTACCAAAGTTGCTCCAACACTTTCTGAAAAACTCTATAGTGTTACCCCACAAGCGCAAAGCGACGGCAAAGCCCGTGAAATGACACCGGTGCTTCCAGAAAATGTCAAGCTTCCTGCCCAAGGGTGACATGCCATGCGGTGGGGTCAGGGCCACGCGCTGAGCACCCGGTGCGCTGGGGTTGCCCCAGCGGTTCCTGAGCAGCTCCTGCAGTGCTGCCGCCGGTACCGTTCTGGCGGCTGTAGTTGTTTAAAAAGCCGTTGTTGTTTCCGGCGTAATCTGACGGCAGTTTTCTCGGGCATTTGGGCCTCTTCTAATAAGTGTGCTGTGAGTACATCTGCAAGCATTCACCTGTCGAGGTCAAATGACTGGTGGTGCTCATCTGCCCCCGTGCTACTGCTGCTGCCTCCCGTGAATGCTCATGTGCCTGCGTGCCCCTGTACAGGCACAGATGCACGCGCGCAACACCTGATCCCGCATCCTAATTATTTTTCGCCCGGTTCTCTGAGTTGTTCTGCTTCCGGCTGATGAATGGGAAAGTGTAGTAGTGCTGTTTCATTTCACCAGCCTCTCAAGTGTGGAAATTATGGTAAATTTGGGAACAAGCGAGATTAGATTGATAGTTACACCTCCTCCTTTAATTAGCCAACCACAGGATCTGTGGAGGCAAAGGCCGGGGGGCGTGTCGGTGGGGGGGCATACGATTTTACCATGGCGAGATTGCTGGAGGTTCTTTCTTGTCTGTTCTTTCTTGTCTTGTAAATTGGTATGAGGTTCTGCCAGTCTTCCTCACGTAGCACAATCGCTCTTGATTTCTGGAGGTTGCTCACAGGGTAAGCTAATGTTTAACATCAATAAGGGTTACCGAATCTTGTCCTTGAGAAGCAGGAGTCTGGAAGCTGTTGTCAATCCAACTGCTGTATTCCTGACCAGCAAGCCCGCTCGATTCAGGGTTAATTAACTGATTACTTAGAGCGGAAGTGTTGTGGAAGAGCCCGATCATTACCATTTCTATTCATTCTAATATGATGTATTTCAACTCCCCCTCCCTCACGCCTTCCAGAGAGTGATCTGGTGAAGGAGGATGACAAGTCTTTGTGAAACCATCTCGAGTTCTCCCAGATACTCGTAGTTGAAGTTGTCTAGCGGTGCGAGATTAGACACCGTGTGAAAGGCAATACTGCACAGATTCTTTATTCCAGACCATTTTGTAAGTTCGCATGATACAAAACCTCACGGTTACTGGGCAGCTCTCCCACTTTTCACGTCAACCTTTGCTACCTCGCCTGCTGCAACGTGCAGGAAAGAAACATTGATTTGAATTGCGCCGTGGTGCCGTGCATCTTAATGACACTCTGGAGTGACTGGCAGTGTGTCTGGGTCCTGGGGTTGGACCCGGTCTAGCTGCCAGGAGGCAACATTGCAGAGAGGGGCTACAGCTGTGGTCTCTGAAGGGAACTGGCTACTCTATGTAGGCCTTCTCTCCCTGCGTCTCAGAGTGCTTGAAGATGCTAATTGGTTCACATTTTCCTCTGTTCGTTAAGGTATTCTGTCCTTAAAAATTCAGCTTTTTAAAATAGTAACGTGTATTGTCTATGTGAAAGATTAATCAAAAGGAGTTGCTTGAGGTGGGAAGGCTTTTCCGGAGAGGTTCCACATGTTGTCAGGTAGTCCCTCTGAATGGCAGCTTCCGGTTCGGTCCCTTAGCTTTCGGAAGTGACATTTAGTCTGATATGTGCCAGCCGTGCAATCTACCTAGCCCCGCAAAGTGCAAATATTAACATAAATGCATATTAAGATACTGTGTGTTAGCTCCTGAACTGAAATAGAGAGCGGGTGTTCCAGCGGAGGCAAGCAAATCGTGTTGACTTACAGTGGCTTGAGGATTTGGCCCATTACCGCTTCTTTATACACTTTTAAAAAGAAATGCCAACTCGATAGTTTAGGCTTTAACTGGAACATGGCAAGTAATTGTATGTTTTGGCGGACCCCTAGTAATGTTGCAGAATCTTTCTCAGAAGTTGTTCCATGGGATAGCCGATTCCTCAGGTAAGAGCTACTTGTTTGTTCAATCCTCCATCTTAGGCCTGCTCCTCAGGTGCATCCTCCTTCTCGCAGCGATTTCCTAGGAACAGATTTCGAAGAACAGCTCTGATCACAGAATCACAGATTGGTTAGGGTTGGAAAGGAGCTCTGGAGATCATCCAGCCCAACCCCCCTGCCAGAGCAGGGTCACCTACAGCAGGTTGCACAGGATGACCTCCAGGCGGGTTTTGAATGTCTCTGGGGTGGGAGACTCTACCGCCTCCCTGGGCAGCCTGTTCCAGCGCTCTGCCACCCTCAAAGTAAAGAAGTTCCTCCTCATGCTTTGATAGAAGTTCCTAGGTTCCAGTTTGTACCCGTTACCTCTTGTCCTGGATCATCTTTGATGTCCTGGATCTTTGATGATCCAGGACAAGAGGTAACGGGCACCAATTGGAACGTAGGAACTTGAACTTGAACTGGAAGGTAGGAACTTGAACTTGAACATAGGATTATCCTTGATGATTCAGGATAGCTGTGTGTCTGACCAGTCTGTCTTTCGAAGGAGGTCCTGGGCCAGCTCCAGCCATGCTGTGCTGAGCAGAGCCCCTGGCAGCAGCCCCACAGCTCACTCCCAGTGTGCCTGAATGGAAAAGGTACCAAAGTTGCTCCAACACTTTCTGAAAAACTCTATAGTGTTACCCCACAAGCGCAAAGCGACGGCAAAGCCCGTGAAATGACACCGGTGCTTCCAGAAAACGTCAAGCTTCCTGCCCAAGGGTGACATGCCATGCGGTGGGGTCAGGGCCACGCGCTGAGCACCCGGTGCGCTGGGGTTGCCCCAGCGGTTCCTGAGCAGCTCCTGCAGTGCTGCCGCCGGTACCGTTCTGGCGGCTGTAGTTGTTTAAAAAGCCGTTGTTGTTTCCGGCGTAATCTGACGGCAGTTTTCTCGGGCATTTGGGCCTCTTCTAATAAGTGTGCTGTGAGTACATCTGCAAGCATTCACCTGTCGAGGTCAAATGACTGGTGGTGCTCATCTGCCCCCGTGCTACTGCTGCTGCCTCCCGTGAATGCTCATGTGCCTGCGTGCCCCTGTACAGGCACAGATGCACGCGCGCAACACCTGATCCCGCATCCTAATTATTTTTCGCCCGGTTCTCGGAGTTGTTCTGCTTCCGGCTGATGAATGGGAAAGTGTAGTAGTGCTGTTTCATTTCACCAGCCTCTCAAGTGTGGAAATTATGGTAAATTTGAGAACAAGCCAGATTAGATTGATAGTTACACCTCCTCCTTTAATTAGCCAACCACAGGATCTGTGGAGGCAAAGGCCGGGGGGCGTGTCGGTGGGGGGGCATACGATTTTACCATGGCGAGATTGCTGGAGGTTCTTTCTTGTCTGTTCTTTCTTGTCTTGTAAATTGGTATGAGGTTCTGCCAGTCTTCCTCACGTAGCACAATCGCTCTTGATTTCTGGAGGTTGCTCACAGGGTAAGCTAATGTTTAACATCAATAAGGGTTACCGAATCTTGTCCTTGAGAAGCAGGAGTCTGGAAGCTGTTGTCAATCCAACTGCTGTATTCCTGACCAGCAAGCCCGCTCGATTCAGGGTTAATTAACTGATTACTTAGAGCGGAAGTGTTGTGGAAGAGCCCGATCATTAACATTTCTATTCATTCTAATATGATGTATTTCAACTCCCCCTCCCTCACGCCTTCCAGAGAGTGATCTGGTGAAGGAGGATGACAAGTCTTTGTGAAACCATCTCGAGTTCTCCCAGATACTCGTAGTTGAAGTTGTCTAGCGGTGCGAGATTAGACACCGTGTGAAAGGCAATACTGCACAGATTCTTTATTCCAGACCATTTTCTAAGTTCGCATGATACAAAACCTCACGGTTACTGGGCAGCTCTCCCACTTTTCACGTCAACCTTTGCTACCTCGCCTGCTGCAACGTGCAGGAAAGAAACATTGATTTGAATTGCGCCGTGGTGCCGTGCATCTTAATGACACTCTGGAGTGACTGGCAGTGTGTCTGGGTCCTGGGGTTGGACCCGGTCTAGCTGCCAGGAGGCAACATTGCAGAGAGGGGCTACAGCTGTGGTCTCTGAAGGGAACTGGCTACTCTATGTAGGCCTTCTCTCCCTGCGTCTCAGAGTGCTTGAAGATGCTAATTGGTTCACATTTTCCTCTGTTCGTTAAGGTATTCTGTCCTTAAAAATTCAGCTTTTTAAAATAGTAACGTGTATTGTCTATGTGAAAGATTAATCAAAAGGAGTTGCTTGAGGTGGGAAGGCTTTTCCGGAGAGGTTCCACATGTTGTCAGGTAGTCCCTCTGAATGGCAGCTTCCGGTTCGGTCCCTTAGCTTTCGGAAGTGACATTTAGTCTGATATGTGCCAGCCGTGCAATCTACCTAGCCCCGCAAAGTGCAAATATTAACATAAATGCATATTAAGATACTGTGTGTTAGCTCCTGAACTGAAATAGAGAGCGGGTGTTCCAGCGGAGGCAAGCAAATCGTGTTGATTTACAGTGGCTTGCGGATTTGGCCCATTACCGCTTCTTTATACACTTTTAAAAAGAAATGCCAACTCGATAGTTTAGGCTTTAACTGGAACATGGCAAGTAATTGTATGTTTTGGCGGACCCCTAGTAATGTTGCAGAATCTTTCTCAGAAGTTGTTCCATGGGATAGCCGATTCCTCAGGTAAGAGCTACTTGTTTGTTCAATCCTCCATCTTAGGCCTGCTCCTCAGGTGCATCCTCCTTCTCGCAGCGATTTCCTAGGAACAGATTTCGAAGAACAGCTCTGATCACAGAATCACAGATTGCTTTGGGTTGGAAAGGAGCTCTGGAGATCATCCAGCCCAACCCCCCTGCCAGAGCAGGGTCACCTACAGCAGGTTGCACAGGATGACCTCCAGGCGGGTTTTGAATGTCTCTGGGGTGGGAGACTCTACCGCCTCCCTGGGCAGCCTGTTCCAGCGCTCTGCCACCCTCAAAGTAAAGAAGTTCCTCCTCATGCTTTGATAGAAGTTCCTAGGTTCCAGTTTGTACCCGTTACCTCTTGTCCTGGATCATCTTTGATGTCCTGGATCTTTGATGATCCAGGACAAGAGGTAACGGGCACCAATTGGAACGTAGGAACTTGAACTTGAACTGGAAGGTAGGAACTTGAACTTGAACATAGGATTATCCTTGATGATTCAGGATAGCTGTGTGTCTGACCAGTCTGTCTTTCGAAGGAGGTCCTTGACCAGCTCCAGCCATGCTGTGCTGAGCAGAGCCCCTGGCAGCAGCCCCACAGCTCACTCCCAGTGTGCCTGAATGGAAAAGGTACCAAAGTTGCTCCAACACTTTCTGAAAAACTCTATAGTGTTACCCCACAAGCGCAAAGCGACGGCAAAGCCCGTGAAATGACACCGGTGCTTCCAGAAAATGTCAAGCTTCCTGCCCAAGGGTGACATGCCATGCGGTGGGGTCAGGGCCACGCGCTGAGCACCCGGTGCGCTGGGGTTGCCCCAGCGGTTCCTGAGCAGCTCCTGCAGTGCTGCCGCCGGTACCGTTCTGGCGGCTGTAGTTGTTTAAAAAGCCGTTGTTGTTTCCGGCGTAATCTGACGGCAGTTTTCTCGGGCATTTGGGCCTCTTCTAATAAGTGTGCTGTGAGTACATCTGCAAGCATTCACCTGTCGAGGTCAAATGACTGGTGGTGCTCATCTGCCCCCGTGCTACTGCTGCTGCCTCCCGTGAATGCTCATGTGCCTGCGTGCCCCTGTACAGGCACAGATGCACGCGCGCAACACCTGATCCCGCATCCTAATTATTTTTCGCCCGGTTCTCGGAGTTGTTCTGCTTCCGGCTGATGAATGGGAAAGTGTAGTAGTGCTGTTTCATTTCACCAGCCTCTCAAGTGTGGAAATTATGGTAAATTTGAGAACAAGCCAGATTAGATTGATAGTTACACCTCCTCCTTTAATTAGCCAACCACAGGATCTGTGGAGGCAAAGGCCAGGTGGCGTGTCGGTGGGGGGGCATACGATTTTACCATGGCGAGATTGCTGGAGGTTCTTTCTTGTCTGTTCTTTCTTGTCTTGTAAATTGGTATGAGGTTCTGCCAGTCTTCCTCACGTAGCACAATCGCTCTTGATTTCTGGAGGTTGCTCACAGGGTAAGCTAATGTTTAACATCAATAAGGGTTACCGAATCTTGTCCTTGAGAAGCAGGAGTCTGGAAGCTGTTGTCAATCCAACTGCTGTATTCCTGACCAGCAAGCCCGCTCGATTCAGGGTTAATTAACTGATTACTTAGAGCGGAAGTGTTGTGGAAGAGCCCGATCATTACCATTTCTATTCATTCTAATATGATGTATTTCAACTCCCCCTCCCTCACGCCTTCCAGAGAGTGATCTGGTGAAGGAGGATGACAAGTCTTTGTGAAACCATCTCGAGTTCTCCCAGATACTCGTAGTTGAAGTTGTCTAGCGGTGCGAGATTAGACACCGTGTGAAAGGCAATACTGCACAGATTCTTTATTCCAGACCATTTTCTAAGTTCGCATGATACAAAACCTCACGGTTACTGGGCAGCTCTCCCACTTTTCACGTCAACCTTTGCTACCTCGCCTGCTGCAACGTGCAGGAAAGAAACATTGATTTGAATTGCGCCGTGGTGCCGTGCATCTTAATGACACTCTGGAGTGACTGGCAGTGTGTCTGGGTCCTGGGGTTGGACCCGGTCTAGCTGCCAGGAGGCAACATTGCAGAGAGGGGCTACAGCTGTGGTCTCTGAAGGGACCTGGCTACTCTATGTAGGCCTTCTCTCCCTGCGTCTCAGAGTGCTTGAAGATGCTAATTGGTTCACATTTTCCTCTGTTCGTTAAGGTATTCTGTCCTTAAAAATTCAGCTTTTTAAAATAGTAACGTGTATTGTCTATGTGAAAGATTAATCAAAAGGAGTTGCTTGAGGTGGGAAGGCTTTTCCGGAGAGGTTCCACATGTTGTCAGGTAGTCCCTCTGAATGGCAGCTTCCGGTTCGGTCCCTTAGCTTTCGGAAGTGACATTTAGTCTGATATGTGCCAGCCGTGCAATCTACCTAGCCCCGCAAAGTGCAAATATTAACATAAATGCATATTAAGATACTGTGTGTTAGCTCCTGAACTGAAATAGAGAGCGGGTGTTCCAGCGGAGGCAAGCAAATCGTGTTGATTTACAGTGGCTTGCGGATTTGGCCCATTACCGCTTCTTTATACACTTTTAAAAAGAAATGCCAACTCGATAGTTTAGGCTTTAACTGGAACATGGCAAGTAATTGTATGTTTTGGCGGACCCCTAGTAATGTTGCAGAATCTTTCTCAGAAGTTGTTCCATGGGATAGCCGATTCCTCAGGTAAGAGCTACTTGTTTGTTCAATCCTCCATCTTAGGCGTGCTCCTCAGGTGCATCCTCCTTCTCGCAGCGATTTCCTAGGAACAGATTTCGAAGAACAGCTCTGATCACAGAATCACAGATTGGTTAGGGTTGGAAAGGAGCTCTGGAGATCATCCAGCCCAACCCCCCTGCCAGAGCAGGGTCACCTACAGCAGGTTGCACAGGATGACCTCCAGGCGGGTTTTGAATGTCTCTGGGGTCGGAGACTCTACCGCCTCCCCGGGCAGCCTGTTCCAGCGCTCTGCCACCCTCAAAGTAAAGAAGTTCCTCCTCATGCTTTGATAGAAGTTCCTAGGTTCCAGTTTGTACCCGTTACCTCTTGTCCTGGATCATCTTTGATGATCCAGGACAAGAGGTAACGGGCACCAATTGGAACGTAGGAACTTGAACTTGAACTGGAACGTAGGAACTTGAACTTGAACATAGGATTATCCTTGATGATTCAGGATAGCTGTGTGTCTGACCAGTCTGTCTTTCGAAGGAGGTCCTTGACCAGCTCCAGCCATGCTGTGCTGAGCAGAGCCCCTGGCAGCAGCCCCACAGCTCACTCCCAGTGTCCCTGAATGGAAAAGGTACCAAAGTTGCTCCAACACTTTCTGAAAAACTCTATAGTGTTACCCCACAAGCGCAAAGCGACGGCAAAGCCCGTGAAATGACACCGGTGCTTCCAGAAAATGTCAAGCTTCCTGCCCAAGGGTGACATGCCATGCGGTGGGGTCAGGGCCACGCGCTGAGCACCCGGTGCGCTGGGGTTGCCCCAGCGGTTCCTGAGCAGCTCCTGCAGTGCTGCCGCCGGTACCGTTCTGGCGGCTGTAGTTGTTTAAAAAGCCGTTGTTGTTTCCGGCGTAATCTGACGGCAGTTTTCTCGGGCATTTGGGCCTCTTCTAATAAGTGTGCTGTGAGTACATCTGCAAGCATTCACCTGTCGAGGTCAAATGACTGGTGGTGCTCATCTCCCCCCGTGCTACTGCTGCTGCCTCCTGTGAATGCTCATGCGCCTGCGTGCCCCTGTACAGGCACAGATGCACGCGCGCAACACCTGATCCCGCATCCTAATTATTTTTCGCCCGGTTCTCTGAGTTGTTCTGCTTCCGGCTGATGAATGGGAAAGTGTAGTAGTGCTGTTTCATTTCACCAGCCTCTCAAGTGTGGAAATTATGGTAAATTTGAGAACAAGCCAGATTAGATTGATAGTTACACCTCCTCCTTTAATTAGCCAACCACAGGATCTGTGGAGGCAAAGGCCGGGGGGCGTGTCGGTGGGGGGGCATACGATTTTACCATGGCGAGATTGCTGGAGGTTCTTTCTTGTCTGTTCTTTCTTGTCTTGTAAATTGGTATGAGGTTCTGCCAGTCTTCCTCACGTAGCACAATCGCTCTTGATTTCTGGAGGTTGCTCACAGGGTAAGCTAATGTTTAACATCAATAAGGGTTACCGAATCTTGTCCTTGAGAAGCAGGAGTCTGGAAGCTGTTGTCAATCCAACTGCTGTATTCCTGACCAGCAAGCCCGCTCGATTCAGGGTTAATTAACTGATTACTTAGAGCGGAAGTGTTGTGGAAGAGCCCGATCATTACCATTTCTATTCATTCTAATATGATGTATTTCAACTCCCCCTCCCTCACGCCTTCCAGAGAGTGATCTGGTGAAGGAGGATGACAAGTCTTTGTGAAACCATCTCGAGTTCTCCCAGATACTCGTAGTTGAAGTTGTCTAGCGGTGCGAGATTAGACACCGTGTGAAAGGCAATACTGCACAGATTCTTTATTCCAGACCATTTTGTAAGTTCGCATGATACAAAACCTCACGGTTACTGGGCAGCTCTCCCACTTTTCACGTCAACCTTTGCTACCTCGCCTGCTGCAACGTGCAGGAAAGAAACATTGATTTGAATTGCGCCGTGGTGCCGTGCATCTTAATGACACTCTGGAGTGACTGGCAGTGTGTCTGGGTCCTGGGGTTGGACCCGGTCTAGCTGCCAGGAGGCAACATTGCAGAGAGGGGCTACAGCTGTGGTCTCTGAAGGGACCTGGCTACTCTATGTAGGCCTTCTCTCCCTGCGTCTCAGAGTGCTTGAAGATGCTAATTGGTTCACATTTTCCTCTGTTCGTTAAGGTATTCTGTCCTTAAAAATTCAGCTTTTTAAAATAGTAACGTGTATTGTCTATGTGAAAGATTAATCAAAAGGAGTTGCTTGAGGTGGGAAGGCTTTTCCGGAGAGGTTCCACATGTTGTCAGGTAGTCCCTCTGAATGGCAGCTTCCGGTTCGGTCCCTTAGCTTTCGGAAGTGACATTTAGTCTGATATGTGCCAGCCGTGCAATCTACCTAGCCCTGCAAAGTGCAAATATTAACATAAATGCATATTAAGATACTGTGTGTTAGCTCCTGAACTGAAATAGAGAGCGGGTGTTCCAGCGGAGGCAAGCAAATCGTGTTGATTTACAGTGGCTTGCGGATTTGGCCCATTACCGCTTCTTTATACACTTTTAAAAAGAAATGCCAACTCGATAGTTTAGGCTTTAACTGGAACATGGCAAGTAATTGTATGTTTTGGCGGACCCCTAGTAATGTTGCAGAATCTTTCTCAGAAGTTGTTCCATGGGATAGCCGATTCCTCAGGTAAGAGCTACTTGTTTGTTCAATCCTCCATCTTAGGCCTGCTCCTCAGGTGCATCCTCCTTCTCGCAGCGATTTCCTAGGAACAGATTTCGAAGAACAGCTCTGATCACAGAATCACAGATTGGTTAGGGTTGGAAAGGAGCTCTGGAGATCATCCAGCCCAACCCCCCTGCCAGAGCAGGGTCACCTACAGCAGGTTGCACAGGATGACCTCCAGGCGGGTTTTGAATGTCTCTGGGGTCGGAGACTCTACCGCCTCCCCGGGCAGCCTGTTCCAGCGCTCTGCCACCCTCAAAGTAAAGAAGTTCCTCCTCATGCTTTGATAGAAGTTCCTACGTTCCAGTTTGTACCTGTTACCTCTTGTCCTGGATCATCTTTGATGATCCAGGACAAGAGGTAACGGGCACCAATTGGAACGTAGGAACTTGAACTTGAACTAGAACGTAGGAACTTGAACATAGGATTATCCTTGATGATTCAGGATAGCTGTGTGTCTGACCAGTCTGTCTTTCGAAGGAGGTCCTTGACCAGCTCCAGCCATGCTGTGCTGAGCAGAGCCCCTGGCAGCAGCCCCACAGCTCACTCCCAGTGTGCCTGAATGGAAAAGGTACCAAAGTTGCTCCAACACTTTCTGAAAAACTCTATAGTGTTACCCCACAAGCGCAAAGCGACGGCAAAGCCCGTGAAATGACACCGGTGCTTCCAGAAAATGTCAAGCTTCCTGCCCAAGGGTGACATGCCATGCGGTGGGGTCAGGGCCACGCGCTGAGCACCCGGTGCGCTGGGGTTGCCCCAGCGGTTCCTGAGCAGCTCCTGCAGTGCTGCCGCCGGTACCGTTCTGGCGGCTGTAGTTGTTTAAAAAGCCGTTGTTGTTTCCGGCGTAATCTGACGGCAGTTTTCTCGGGCATTTGGGCCTCTTCTAATAAGTGTGCTGTGAGTACATCTGCAAGCATTCACCTGTCGAGGTCAAATGACTGGTGGTGCTCATCTGCCCCCGTGCTGCTGCTGCTGCCTCCCGTGAATGCTCATGTGCCTGCGTGCCCCTGTACAGGCACAGATGCACGCGCGCAACACCTGATCCCGCATCCTAATTATTTTTCGCCCGGTTCTCGGAGTTGTTCTGCTTCCGGCTGATGAATGGGAAAGTGTAGTAGTGCTGTTTCATTTCACCAGCCTCTCAAGTGTGGAAATTATGGTAAATTTGAGAACAAGCCAGATTAGATTGATAGTTACACCTCCTCCTTTAATTAGCCAACCACAGGATCTGTGGAGGCAAAGGCCGGGGGGGTGTGTCGGTGTATATAAGGTGTATTGTCTATGTGAAAGATTAATCAAAAGGAGTTGCTTGAGGTGGGAAGGCTTTTCCGGAGAGGTTCCACATGTTGTCAGGTAGTCCCTCTGAATGGCAGCTTCCGGTTCGGTCCCTTAGCTTTCGGAAGTGACATTTAGTCTGATATGTGCCAGCCGTGCAATCTACCTAGCCCCGCAAAGTGCAAATATTAACATAAATGCATATTAAGATACTGTGTGTTAGCTCCTGAACTGAAATAGAGAGCGGGTGTTCCAGCGGAGGCAAGCAAATCGTGTTGATTTACAGTGGCTTGCGGATTTTGCCCATTACCGCTTCTTTATACACTTTTAAAAAGAAATGCCAACTCGATAGTTTAGGCTTTAACTGGAACATGGCAAGTAATTGTATGTTTTGGCGGACCCCTAGTAATGTTGCAGAATCTTTCTCAGAAGTTGTTCCATGGGATAGCCGATTCCTCAGGTAAGAGCTACTTGTTTGTTCAATCCTCCATCTTAGGCCTGCTCCTCAGGTGCATCCTCCTTCTCGCAGCGATTTCCTAGGAACAGATTTCGAAGAACAGCTCTGATCACAGAATCACAGATTGGTTAGGGTTGGAAAGGAGCTCTGGAGATCATCCAGCCCAACCCCCCTGCCAGAGCAGGGTCACCTACAGCAGGTTGCACAGGATGACCTCCAGGCGGGTTTTGAATGTCTCTGGGGTGGGAGACTCTACCGCCTCCCCGGGCAGCCTGTTCCAGCGCTCTGCCACCCTCAAAGTAAAGAAGTTCCTCCTCATGCTTTGATAGAAGTTCCTAGGTTCCAGTTTGTACCCGTTACCTCTTGTCCTGGATCATCTTTGATGATCCAGGACAAGAGGTAACGGGCACCAATTGGAACGTAGGAACTTGAACTTCAATTGGAACGTAGGAACTTGAACATAGGATTATCCTTGATGATTCAGGATAGCTGTGTGTCTGACCAGTTTGTCTTTCGAAGGAGGTCCTGGGCCAGCTCCAGCCATGCTGTGCTGAGCAGAGCCCCTGGCAGCAGCCCCACAGCTCACTCCCAGTGTGCCTGAATGGAAAAGGTACCAAAGTTGCTCCAACACTTTCTGAAAAACTCTATAGTGTTACCCCACAAGCGCAAAGCGACGGCAAAGCCCGTGAAATGACACCGGTGCTTCCAGAAAATGTCAAGCTTCCTGCCCAAGGGTGACATGCCATGCGGTGGGGTCAGGGCCACGCGCTGAGCACCCGGTGCGCTGGGGTTGCCCCAGCGGTTCCTGAGCAGCTCCTGCAGTGCTGCCGCCGGTACCGTTCTGGCGGCTGTAGTTGTTTAAAAAGCCGTTGTTGTTTCCGGCGTAATCTGACGGCAGTTTTCTCGGGCATTTGGGCCTCTTCTAATAAGTGTGCTGTGAGTACATCTGCAAGCATTCACCTGTCGAGGTCAAATGACTGGTGGTGCTCATCTCCCCCCGTGCTACTGCTGCTGCCTCCCGTGAATGCTCATGTGCCTGCGTGCCCCTGTACAGGCACAGATGCACGCGCGCAACACCTGATCCCGCATCCTAATTATTTTTTGCCCGGTTCTCGGAGTTGTTCTGCTTCCGGCTGATGAATGGGAAAGTGTAGTAGTGCTGTTTCATTTCACCAGCCTCTCAAGTGTGGAAATTATGGTAAATTTGAGAACAAGCCAGATTAGATTGATAGTTACACCTCCTCCTTTAATTAGCCAACCACAGGATCTGTGGAGGCAAAGGCCGGGGGGGTGTGTCGGTGTATATAAGGTGTATTGTCTATGTGAAAGATTAATCAAAAGGAGTTGCTTGAGGTGGGAAGGCTTTTCCGGAGAGGTTCCACATGTTGTCAGGTAGTCCCTCTGAATGGCAGCTTCCGGTTCGGTCCCTTAGCTTTCGGAAGTGACATTTAGTCTGATATGTGCCAGCCGTGCAATCTACCTAGCCCCGCAAAGTGCAAATATTAACATAAATGCATATTAAGATACTGTGTGTTAGCTCCTGAACTGAAATAGAGAGCGGGTGTTCCAGCGGAGGCAAGCAAATCGTGTTGATTTAGAGTGGCTTGAGGATTTGGCCCATTACCGCTTCTTTATACACTTTTAAAAAGAAATACCAACTCGATAGTTTAGGCTTTAACTGGAACATGGCAAGTAATTGTATGTTTTGGCGGACCCCTAGTAATGTTGCAGAATCTTTCTCAGAAGTTGTTCCATGGGATAGCCGATTCCTCAGGTAAGAGCTACTTGTTTGTTCAATCCTCCATCTTAGGCCTGCTCCTCAGGTGCATCCTCCTTCTCGCAGCGATTTCCTAGGAACAGATTTCGAAGAACAGCTCTGATCACAGAATCACAGATTGGTTAGGGTTGGAAAGGAGCTCTGGAGATCATCCAGCCCAACCCCCCTGCCAGAGCAGGGTCACCTACAGCAGGTTGCACAGGATGACCTCCAGGCGGGTTTTGAATGTCTCTGGGGTGGGAGACTCTACCGCCTCCCTGGGCAGCCTGTTCCAGCGCTCTGCCACCCTCAAAGTAAAGAAGTTCCTCCTCATGCTTTGATAGAAGTTCCTAGGTTCCAGTTTGTACCCGTTACCTCTTGTCCTGGATCATCTTTGATGTCCTGGATCTTTGATGATCCAGGACAAGAGGTAACGGGCACCAATTGGAACGTAGGAACTTGAACTTGAACTGGAAGGTAGGAACTTGAACTTGAACATAGGATTATCCTTGATGATTCAGGATAGCTGTGTGTCTGACCAGTCTGTCTTTCGAAGGAGGTCCTGGGCCAGCTCCAGCCATGCTGTGCTGAGCAGAGCCCCTGGCAGCAGCCCCACAGCTCACTCCCAGTGTGCCTGAATGGAAAAGGTACCAAAGTTGCTCCAACACTTTCTGAAAAACTCTATAGTGTTACCCCACAAGCGCAAAGCGACGGCAAAGCCCGTGAAATGACACCGGTGCTTCCAGGAAATGTCAAGCTTCCTGCCCAAGGGTGACATGCCATGCGGTGGGGTCAGGGCCACGCGCTGAGCACCCGGTGCGCTGGGGTTGCCCCAGCGGTTCCTGAGCAGCTCCTGCAGTGCTGCCGCCGGTACCGTTCTGGCGGCTGTAGTTGTTTAAAAAGCCGTTGTTGTTTCCGGCGTAATCTGACGGCAGTTTTCTCGGGCATTTGGGCCTCTTCTAATAAGTGTGCTGTGAGTACATCTGCAAGCATTCACCTGTCGAGGTCAAATGACTGGTGGTGCTCATCTCCCCCCGTGCTACTGCTGCTGCCTCCCGTGAATGCTCATGTGCCTGCGTGCCCCTGTACAGGCACAGATGCACGCGCGCAACACCTGATCCCGCATCCTAATTATTTTTCGCCCGGTTCTCTGAGTTGTTCTGCTTCCGGCTGATGAATGGGAAAGTGTAGTAGTGCTGTTTCATTTCACCAGCCTCTCAAGTGTGGAAATTATGGTAAATTTGAGAACAAGCCAGATTAGATTGATAGTTACACCTCCTCCTTTAATTAGCCAACCACAGGATCTGTGGAGGCAAAGGCCGGGGGGGTGTGTCGGTGTATATAACGTGTATTGTCTATGTGAAAGATTAATCAAAAGGAGTTGCTTGAGGTGGGAAGGCTTTTCCGGAGAGGTTCCACATGTTGTCAGGTAGTCCCTCTGAATGGCAGCTTCCGGTTCGGTCCCTTAGCTTTCGGAAGTGACATTTAGTCTGATATGTGCCAGCCGTGCAATCTACCTAGCCCTGCAAAGTGCAAATATTAACCTAAATGCATATTAAGATACTGTGTGTTAGCTCCTGAACTGAAATAGAGAGCGGGTGTTCCAGCGGAGGCAAGCAAATCGTGTTTATTTACAGTGGCTTGAGGATTTGGCCCATTACCGCTTCTTTATACACTTTTAAAAAGAAATGCCAACTCGATAGTTTAGGCTTTAACTGGAACATGGCAAGTAATTGTATGCTTTGGCGGACCCCTAGTAATGTTGCAGAATCTTTCTCAGAAGTTGTTCCATGGGATAGCCGATTCCTCAGGTAAGAGCTACTTGTTTGTTCAATCCTCCATCTTAGGCCTGCTCCTCAGGTGCATCCTCCTTCTCGCAGCGATTTCCTAGGAACAGATTTCGAAGAACAGCTCTGATCACAGAATCACAGATTGGTTAGGGTTGGAAAGGAGCTCTGGAGATCATCCAGTCCAACCCCCCTGCCAGAGCAGGGTCACCTTCAGCAGGTTGCACAGGATGACCTCCAGGCGGGTTTTGAATGTCTCTGGGGTGGGAGACTCTACCGCCTCCCTGGGCAGCCTGTTCCAGCGCTCTGCCACCCTCAAAGTAAAGAAGTTCCTCCTCATGCTTTGATAGAAGTTCCTAGGTTCCAGTTTGTTCCCGTTACCTCTTGTCCTGGATCATCTTTGATGATCCAGGACAAGAGGTAACGGGCACCGATTGGAACGTAGGAACTTGAACTTGAACTGGAAGGTAGGAACTTGAACTTGAACATAGGATTATCCTTGATGATTCAGGATAGCTGTGTGTCTGACCAGTCTGTCTTTCGAAGTAGGTCCTGGGCCAGCTCCAGCCATGCTGTGCTGAGCAGAGCCCCTAGCAGCAGCCCCACACCTCACTCCCAGTGTGCCTGAATGGAAAAGGTACCAAAGTTGCTCCAACACTTTCTGAAAAACTCTATAGTGTTACCCCACAAGCGCAAAGCGACGGCAAAGCCCGTGAAATGACACCGGTGCTTCCAGAAAATGTCAAGCTTCCTGCCCAAGGGTGACATGCCATGCGGTGGGGTCAGGGCCACGCGCTGAGCACCCGGTGCGCTGGGGTTGCCCCAGCGGTTCCTGAGCAGCTCCTGCAGTGCTGCCGCCGGTACCGTTCTGGCGGCTGTAGTTGTTTAAAAAGCCGTTGTTGTTTCCGGCGTAATCTGACGGCAGTTTTCTCGGGCATTTGGGCCTCTTCTAATAAGTGTGCTGTGAGTACATCTGCAAGCATTCACCTGTCGAGGTCAAATGACTGGTGGTGCTCATCTCCCCCCGTGCTACTGCTGCTGCCTCCCGTGAATGCTCATGTGCCTGCGTGCCCCTGTACAGGCACAGATGCACGCGCGCAACACCTGATCCCGCATCCTAATTATTTTTCGCCCGGTTCTCGGAGTTGTTCTGCTTCCGGCTGATGAATGGGAAAGTGTAGTAGTGCTGTTTCATTTCACCAGCCTCTCAAGTGTGGAAATTATGGTAAATTTGAGAACAAGCCAGATTAGATTGATAGTTACACCTCCTCCTTTAATTAGCCAACCACAGGATCTGTGGAGGCAAAGGCCGGGGGGGTGTGTCGGTGTATATAACGTGTATTGTCTATGTGAAAGATTAATCAAAAGGAGTTGCTTGAGGTGGGAAGGCTTTTCCGGAGAGGTTCCACACGTTGTCAGGTAGTCCCTCTGAATGGCAGCTTCCGGTTCGGTCCCTTAGCTTTCGGAAGTGACATTTAGTCTGATATGTGCCAGCCGTGCAATCTACCTAGCCCTGCAAAGTGCAAATATTAACCTAAATGCATATTAAGATAGTGTGTGTTAGCTCCTGAACTGAAATAGAGAGCGGGTGTTCCAGCGGAGGCAAGCAAATTGTGTTGATTTACAGTGGCTTGAGGATTTGGCCCATTACCGCTTCTTTATACACTTTTAAAAAGAAATGCCAACTCGATAGTTTAGGCTTTAACTGGAACATGGCAAGTAATTGTATGTTTTGGCGGACCCCTAGTAATGTTGCAGAATCTTTCTCAGAAGTTGTTCCATGGGATAGCCGATTCCTCAGGTAAGAGCTACTTGTTTGTTCAATCCTCCATCTTAGGCCTGCTCCTCAGGTGCATCCTCCTTCTCGCAGCGATTTCCTAGGAACAGATTTCGAAGAACAGCTCTGATCACAGAATCACAGATTAGTTAGGGTTGGAAAGGAGCTCTGGAGATCATCCAGCCCAACCCCCCTGCCAGAGCAGGGTCACCTACAGCAGGTTGCACAGGATGACCTCCAGGCGGGTTTTGAATGTCTCTGGGGTCGGAGACTCTACCGCATCCCCGGGCAGCCTGTTCCAGCGCTCTGCCACCCTCAAAGTAAAGAAGTTCCTCCTCATGCTTTGATAGAAGTTCCTAGGTTCCAGTTTGTACCCGTTACCTCTTGTCCTGGATCATCTTTGATGATCCAGGACAAGAGGTAACGGGCACCAATTGGAACGTAGGAACTTGAACTTGAACTGGAACGTAGGAACTTGAACATAGGATTATCCTTGATGATTCAGGATAGCTGTGTGTCTGACCAGTCTGTCTTTCGAAGTAGGTCCTGGGCCAGCTCCAGCCATGCTGTGCTGAGCAGAGCCCCTGGCAGCAGCCCCACAGCTCACTCCCAGTGTGCCTGAATGGAAAAGGTACCAAAGTTGCTCCAACACTTTCTGAAAAACTCTATAGTGTTACCCCACAAGCGCAAAGCGACGGCAAAGCCCGTGAAATGACACCGGTGCTTCCAGAAAATGTCAAGCTTCCTGCCCAAGGGTGACATGCCATGCGGTGGGGTCAGGGCCACGCGCTGAGCACCCGGTGCGCTGGGGTTGCCCCAGCGGTTCCTGAGCAGCTCCTGCAGTGCTGCCGCCGGTACCGTTCTGGCGGCTGTAGTTGTTTAAAAAGCCGTTGTTGTTTCCGGCGTAATCTGACGGCAGTTTTCTCGGGCATTTGGGCCTCTTCTAATAAGTGTGCTGTGAGTACATCTGCAAGCATTCACCTGTCGAGGTCAAATGACTGGTGGTGCTCATCTGCCCCCGTGCTACTGCTGCTGCCTCCCGTGAATGCTCATGTGCCTGCGTGCCCCTGTACAGGCACAGATGCACGCGCGCAACACCTGATCCCGCATCCTAATTATTTTTCGCCCGGTTCTCTGAGTTGTTCTGCTTCCGGCTGATGAATGGGAAAGTGTAGTAGTGCTGTTTCATTTCACCAGCCTCTCAAGTGTGGAAATTATGGTAAATTTGAGAACAAGCCAGATTAGATTGATAGTTACACCTCCTCCTTTAATTAGCCAACCACAGGATCTGTGGAGGCAAAGGCCGGGGGGGTGTGTCGGTGTATATAACGTGTATTGTCTATGTGAAAGATGAATCAAAAGGAGTTGCTTGAGGTGGGAAGGCTTTTCCGGAGAGGTTCCACATGTTGTCAGGTAGTCCCTCTGAATGGCAGCTTCCGGTTCGGTCCCTTAGCTTTCGGAAGTGACATTTAGTCTGATATGTGCCAGCCGTGCAATCTACCTAGCCCTGCAAAGTGCAAATATTAACCTAAATGCATATTAAGATACTGTGTGTTAGCTCCTGAACTGAAATAGAGAGCGGGTGTTCCAGCGGAGGCAAGCAAATCGTGTTGATTTAGAGTGGCTTGAGGATTTGGCCCATTACCGCTTCTTTATACACTTTTAAAAAGAAATGCCAACTCGATAGTTTAGGCTTTAACTGGAACATGGCAAGTAATTGTATGTTTTGGCGGACCCCTAGTAATGTTGCAGAATCTTTCTCTGAAGTTGTTCCATGGGATAGCCGATTCCTCAGGTAAGAGCTACTTGTTTGTTCAATCCTCCATCTTAGGCCTGCTCCTCAGGTGCATCCTCCTTCTCGCAGCGATTTCCTAGGAACAGATTTCGAAGAACAGCTCTGATCACAGAATCACAGATTGGTTAGGGTTGGAAAGGAGCTCTGGAGATCATCCAGTCCAACCCCCCTGCCAGAGCAGGGTCACCTACAGCAGGTTGCACAGGATGACCTCCAGGCGGGTTTTGAATGTCTCTGGGGTGGGAGACTCTACCGCCTCCCTGGGCAGCCTGTTCCAGCGCTCTGCCACCCTCAAAGTAAAGAAGTTCCTCCTCATGCTTTGATAGAAGTTCCTAGGTTCCAGTTTGTACCCGTTACCTCTTGTCCTGGATCATCTTTGATGATCCAGGACAAGAGGTAACGGGCACCAATTGGAACGTAGGAACTTGAACTTCAATTGGAACGTAGGAACTTGAACATAGGATTATCCTTGATGATTCAGGATAGCTGTGTGTCTGACCAGTCTGTCTTTCGAAGGAGGTCCTGGGCCAGCTCCAGCCATGCTGTGCTGAGCAGAGCCCCTGGCAGCAGCCCCACACCTCACTCCCAGTGTGCCTGAATGGAAAAGGTACCAAAGTTGCTCCAACACTTTCTGAAAAACTCTATAGTGTTACCCCACAAGCGCAAAGCGACGGCAAAGCCCGTGAAATGACACCGGTGCTTCCAGGAAATGTCAAGCTTCCTGCCCAAGGGTGACATGCCATGCGGTGGGGTCAGGGCCACGCGCTGAGCACCCGGTGCGCTGGGGTTGCCCCAGCGGTTCCTGAGCAGCTCCTGCAGTGCTGCCGCCGGTACCGTTCTGGCGGCTGTAGTTGTTTAAAAAGCCGTTGTTGTTTCCGGCGTAATCTGACGGCAGTTTTCTCGGGCATTTGGGCCTCTTCTAATAAGTGTGCTGTGAGTACATCTGCAAGCATTCACCTGTCGAGGTCAAATGACTGGTGGTGCTCATCTCCCCCCGTGCTACTGCTGCTGCCTCCCGTGAATGCTCATGTGCCTGCGTGCCCCTGTACAGGCACAGATGCACGCGCGCAACACCTGATCCCGCATCCTAATTATTTTTCGCCCGGTTCTCGGAGTTGTTCTGCTTCCGGCTGATGAATGGGAAAGTGTAGTAGTGCTGTTTCATTTCACCAGCCTCTCAAGTGTGGAAATTATGGTAAATTTGAGAACAAGCCAGATTAGATTGATAGTTACACCTCCTCCTTTAATTAGCCAACCACAGGATCTGTGGAGGCAAAGGCCGGGGGGGTGTGTCGGTGTATATAACGTGTATTGTCTATGTGAAAGATTAATCAAAAGGAGTTGCTTGAGGTGGGAAGGCTTTTCCGGAGAGGTTCCACATGTTGTCAGGTAGTCCCTCTGAATGGCAGCTTCCGGTTCGGTCCCTTAGCTTTCGGAAGTGACATTTAGTCTGATATGTGCCAGCCGTGCAATCTACCTAGCCCTGCAAAGTGCAAATATTAACCTAAATGCATATTAAGATACTGTGTGTTAGCTCCTGAACTGAAATAGAGAGCGGGTGTTCCAGCGGAGGCAAGCAAATCGTGTTGATTTACAGTGGCTTGAGGATTTGGCCCATTACCGCTTCTTTATACACTTTTAAAAAGAAATGCCAACTTGATAGTTTAGGCTTTAACTGGAACATGGCAAGTAATTGTATGTTTTGGCGGACCCCTAGTAATGTTGCAGAATCTTTCTCAGAAGTTGTTCCATGGGATAGCCGATTCCTCAGGTAAGAGCTACTTGTTTGTTCAATCCTCCATCTTAGGCCTGCTCCTCAGGTGCATCCTCCTTCTCGCAGCGATTTCCTAGGAACAGATTTCGAAGAACAGCTCTGATCACAGAATCACAGATTGGTTAGGGTTGGAAAGGAGCTCTGGAGATCATCCAGTCCAACCCCCCTGCCAGAGCAGGGTCACCTTCAGCAGGTTGCACAGGATGACCTCCAGGCGGGTTTTGAATGTCTCTGGGGTGGGAGACTCTACCGCCTCCCTGGGCAGCCTGTTCCAGCGCTCTGCCACCCTCAAAGTAAAGAAGTTCCTCCTCATGCTTTGATAGAAGTTCCTAGGTTCCAGTTTGTACCCGTTACCTCTTGTCCTGGATCATCTTTGATGATCCAGGACAAGAGGTAACGGGCACCGATTGGAACGTAGGAACTTGAACTTGAACTGGAAGGTAGGAACTTGAACTTGAACATAGGATTATCCTTGATGATTCAGGATAGCTGTGTGTCTGACCAGTCTGTCTTTCGAAGTAGGTCCTGGGCCAGCTCCAGCCATGCTGTGCTGAGCAGAGCCCCTAGCAGCAGCCCCACACCTCACTCCCAGTGTGCCTGAATGGAAAAGGTACCAAAGTTGCTCCAACACTTTCTGAAAAACTCTATAGTGTTACCCCACAAGCGCAAAGCGACGGCAAAGCCCGTGAAATGACACCGGTGCTTCCAGAAAATGTCAAGCTTCCTGCCCAAGGGTGACATGCCATGCGGTGGGGTCAGGGCCACGCGCTGAGCACCCGGTGCGCTGGGGTTGCCCCAGCGGTTCCTGAGCAGCTCCTGCAGTGCTGCCGCCGGTACCGTTCTGGCGGCTGTAGTTGTTTAAAAAGCCGTTGTTGTTTCCGGCGTAATCTGACGGCAGTTTTCTCGGGCATTTGGGCCTCTTCTAATAAGTGTGCTGTGAGTACATCTGCAAGCATTCACCTGTCGAGGTCAAATGACTGGTGGTGCTCATCTCCCCCCGTGCTACTGCTGCTGCCTCCCGTGAATGCTCATGTGCCTGCGTGCCCCTGTACAGGCACAGATGCACGCGCGCAACACCTGATCCCGCATCCTAATTATTTTTCGCCCGGTTCTCGGAGTTGTTCTGCTTCCGGCTGATGAATGGGAAAGTGTAGTAGTGCTGTTTCATTTCACCAGCCTCTCAAGTGTGGAAATTATGGTAAATTTGAGAACAAGCCAGATTAGATTGATAGTTACACCTCCTCCTTTAATTAGCCAACCACAGGATCTGTGGAGGCAAAGGCCGGGGGGGTGTGTCGGTGTATATAACGTGTATTGTCTATGTGAAAGATTAATCAAAAGGAGTTGCTTGAGGTGGGAAGGCTTTTCCGGAGAGGTTCCACACGTTGTCAGGTAGTCCCTCTGAATGGCAGCTTCCGGTTCGGTCCCTTAGCTTTCGGAAGTGACATTTAGTCTGATATGTGCCAGCCGTGCAATCTACCTAGCCCTGCAAAGTGCAAATATTAACATAAATGCATATTAAGATAGTGTGTGTTAGCTCCTGAACTGAAATAGAGAGCGGGTGTTCCAGCGGAGGCAAGCAAATCGTGTTGATTTACAGTGGCTTGAGGATTTGGCCCATTACCGCTTCTTTATACACTTTTAAAAAGAAATGCCAACTCGATAGTTTAGGCTTTAACTGGAACATGGCAAGTAATTGTATGTTTTGGCGGACCCCTAGTAATGTTGCAGAATCTTTCTCAGAAGTTGTTCCATGGGATAGCCGATTCCTCAGGTAAGAGCTACTTGTTTGTTCAATCCTCCATCTTAGGCCTGCTCCTCAGGTGCATCCTCCTTTTACGCAGCGATTTCCTAGGAACAGATTTCGAAGAACAGCTCTGATCACAGAATCACAGATTAGTTAGGGTTGGAAAGGAGCTCTGGAGATCATCCAGCCCAACCCCCCTGCCAGAGCAGGGTCACCTACAGCAGGTTGCACAGGATGACCTCCAGGCGGGTTTTGAATGTCTCTGGGGTCGGAGACTCTACCGCATCCCCGGGCAGCCTGTTCCAGCGCTCTGCCACCCTCAAAGTAAAGAAGTTCCTCCTCATGCTTTGATAGAAGTTCCTAGGTTCCAGTTTGTACCCGTTACCTCTTGTCCTGGATCATCTTTGATGATCCAGGACAAGAGGTAACGGGCACCAATTGGAACGTAGGAACTTGAACTTGAACTGGAACGTAGGAACTTGAACATAGCATTATCCTTGATGATTCAGGATAGCTGTGTGTCTGACCAGTCTGTCTTTCGAAGGAGGTCCTGGGCCAGCTCCAGCCATGCTGTGCTGAGCAGAGCCCCTGGCAGCAGCCCCACAGCTCACTCCCAGTGTGCCTGAATGGAAAAGGTACCAAAGTTGCTCCAACACTTTCTGAAAAACTCTATAGTGTTACCCCACAAGCGCAAAGCGACGGCAAAGCCCGTGAAATGACACCGGTGCTTCCAGAAAATGTCAAGCTTCCTGCCCAAGGGTGACATGCCATGCGGTGGGGTCAGGGCCACGCGCTGAGCACCCGGTGCGCTGGGGTTGCCCCAGCGGTTCCTGAGCAGCTCCTGCAGTGCTGCCGCCGGTACCGTTCTGGCGGCTGTAGTTGTTTAAAAAGCCGTTGTTGTTTCCGGCGTAATCTGACGGCAGTTTTCTCGGGCATTTGGGCCTCTTCTAATAAGTGTGCTGTGAGTACATCTGCAAGCATTCACCTGTCGAGGTCAAATGACTGGTGGTGCTCATCTGCCCCCGTGCTACTGCTGCTGCCTCCCGTGAATGCTCATGTGCCTGCGTGCCCCTGTACAGGCACAGATGCACGCGCGCAACAACTGATCCCGCATCCTAATTATTTTTCGCCCGGTTCTCGGAGTTGTTCTGCTTCCGGCTGATGAATGGGAAAGTGTAGTAGTGCTGTTTCATTTCACCAGCCTCTCAAGTGTGGAAATTATGGTAAATTTGAGAACAAGCCAGATTAGATTGATAGTTACACCTCCTCCTTTAATTAGCCAACCACAGGATCTGTGGAGGCAAAGGCCGGGGGGGTGTGTCGGTGTATATAACGTGTATTGTCTATGTGAAAGATGAATCAAAAGGAGTTGCTTGAGGTGGGAAGGCTTTTCCGGAGAGGTTCCACATGTTGTCAGGTAGTCCCTCTGAATGGCAGCTTCCGGTTCGGTCCCTTAGCTTTCGGAAGTGACATTTAGTCTGATATGTGCCAGCCGTGCAATCTACCTAGCCCTGCAAAGTGCAAATATTAACCTAAATGCATATTAAGATACTGTGTGTTAGCTCCTGAACTGAAATAGAGAGCGGGTGTTCCAGCGGAGGCAAGCAAATCGTGTTGATTTACAGTGGCTTGCGGATTTGGCCCATTACCGCTTCTTTATACACTTTTAAAAAGAAATGCCAACTCGATAGTTTAGGCTTTAACTGGAACATGGCAAGTAATTGTATGTTTTGGCGGACCCCTAGTAATGTTGCAGAATCTTTCTCAGAAGTTGTTCCATGGGATAGCCGATTCCTCAGGTAAGAGCTACTTGTTTGTTCAATCCTCCATCTTAGGCCTGCTCCTCAGGTGCATCCTCCTTCTCGCAGCGATTTCCTAGGAACAGATTTCGAAGAACAGCTCTGATCACAGAATCACAGATTGGTTAGGGTTGGAAAGGAGCTCTGGAGATCATCCAGTCCAACCCCCCTGCCAGAGCAGGGTCACCTACAGCAGGTTGCACAGGATGACCTCCAGGCGGGTTTTGAATGTCTCTGGGGTGGGAGACTCTACCGCCTCCCTGGGCAGCCTGTTCCAGCGCTCTGCCACCCTCAAAGTAAAGAAGTTCCTCCTCATGCTTTGATAGAAGTTCCTACGTTCCAGTTTGTACCCGTTACCTCTTGTCCTGGATCATCTTTGATGATCCAGGACAAGAGGTAACGGGCACCAATTGGAACGTAGGAACTTGAACTTGAACTGGAACGTAGGAACTTGAACATAGGATTATCCTTGATGATTCAGGATAGCTGTGTGTCTGACCAGTCTGTCTTTCGAAGGAGGTCCTGGGCCAGCTCCAGCCATGCTGTGCTGAGCAGAGCCCCTGGCAGCAGCCCCACAGCTCACTCCCAGTGTGCCTGAATGGAAAAGGTACCAAAGTTGCTCCAACACTTTCTGAAAAACTCTATAGTGTTACCCCACAAGCGCAAAGCGACGGCAAAGCCCGTGAAATGACACCGGTGCTTCCAGAAAATGTCAAGCTTCCTGCCCAAGGGTGACATGCCATGCGGTGGGGTCAGGGCCACGCGCTGAGCACCCGGTGCGCTGGGGTTGCCCCAGCGGTTCCTGAGCAGCTCCTGCAGTGCTGCCGCCGGTACCGTTCTGGCGGCTGTAGTTGTTTAAAAAGCCGTTGTTGTTTCCGGCGTAATCTGACGGCAGTTTTCTCGGGCATTTGGGCCTCTTCTAATAAGTGTGCTGTGAGTACATCTGCAAGCATTCACCTGTCGAGGTCAAATGACTGGTGGTGCTCATCTGCCCCCGTGCTACTGCTGCTGCCTCCCGTGAATGCTCATGTGCCTGCATGCCCCTGTACAGGCACAGATGCACGCGCGCAACACCTGATCCCGCATCCTAATTATTTTTCGCCCGGTTCTCGGAGTTGTTCTGCTTCCGGCTGATGAATGGGAAAGTGTAGTGGTGCTGTTTCATTTCACCAGCCTCTCAAGTGTGGAAATTATGGTAAATTTGAGAACAAGCCAGATTAGATTGATAGTTACACCTCCTCCTTTAATTAGCCAACCACAGGATCTGTGGAGGCAAAGGCCGGGGGGGTGTGTCGGTGTATATAAGGTGTATTGTCTATGTGAAAGATTAATCAAAAGGAGTTGCTTGAGGTGGGAAGGCTTTTCCGGAGAGGTTCCACATGTTGTCAGGTAGTCCCTCTGAATGGCAGCTTCCGGTTCGGTCCCTTAGCTTTCGGAAGTGACATTTAGTCTGATATGTGCCAGTCGTGCAATCTACCTAGCCCTGCAAAGTGCAAATATTAACCTAAATGCATATTAAGATACTGTGTGTTAGCTCCTGAACTGAAATAGAGAGCGGGTGTTCCAGCGGAGGCAAGCAAATCGTGTTTATTTACAGTGGCTTGAGGATTTGGCCCATTACCGCTTCTTTATACACTTTTAAAAAGAAATGCCAACTCGATAGTTTAGGCTTTAACTGGAACATGGCAAGTAATTGTATGCTTTGGCGGACCCCTAGTAATGTTGCAGAATCTTTCTCAGAAGTTGTTCCATGGGATAGCCGATTCCTCAGGTAAGAGCTACTTGTTTGTTCAATCCTCCATCTTAGGCCTGCTCCTCAGGTGCATCCTCCTTCTCGCAGCGATTTCCTAGGAACAGATTTCGAAGAACAGCTCTGATCACAGAATCACAGATTGGTTAGGGTTGGAAAGGAGCTCTGGAGATCATCCAGTCCAACCCCCCTGACAGAGCAGGGTCACTTACAGCAGGTTGCACAGGATGACCTCCAGGCGGATTTTGAATGTTTCTGGAGTCGGAGACTCTATCGCCTCCCTGGGCAGCCTGTTCCAGCGCTCTGCCACCCTCAAAGTAAAGAAGTTCCTCCTCATGCTTTGATAGAAGTTCCTACGTTCCAGTTTGTACCCGTTACCTCTTGTCCTGGATCATCTTTGATGATCCAGGACAAGAGGTAACGGGCACCAATTGGAACGTAGGAACTTGAACTTGAACTGGAAGGTAGGAACTTGAACATAGGATTATCCTTGATGATTCAGGATAGCTGTGTGTCTGACCAGTCTGTCTTTCGAAGGAGGTCCTGGGCCAGCTCCAGCCATGCTGTGCTGAGCAGAACCCCTGGCAGCAGCCCCACAGCTCACTCCCAGTGTGCCTGAATGGAAAAGGTACCAAAGTTGCTGCAACACTTTCTGAAAAACTCTATAGTGTTACCCCACAAGCGCAAAGCGACGGCAAAGCCCGTGAAATGACACCGGTGCTTCCAGAAAATGTCAAGCTTCCTGCCCAAGGGTGACATGCCATGCGGTGGGGTCAGGGCCACGCGCTGAGCACCCGGTGCGCTGGGGTTGCCCCAGCGGTTCCTGAGCAGCTCCTGCAGTGCTGCCGCCGGTACCGTTCTGGCGGCTGTAGTTGTTTAAAAAGCCATTGTTGTTTCCGGCGTAATCTGACGGCAGTTTTCTCGGGCATTTGGGCCTCTTCTAATAAGTGTGCTGTGAGTACATCTGCAAGCATTCACCTGTCGAGGTCAAATGACTGGTGGTGCTCATCTCCCCCCGTGCTACTGCTGCTGCCTCCCGTGAATGCTCATGTGCCTGCGTGCCCCTGTACAGGCACAGATGCACGCGCGCAACACCTGATCCCGCATCCTAATTATTTTTCGCCCGGTTCTCGGAGTTGTTCTGCTTCCGGCTGATGAATGGGAAAGTGTAGTAGTGCTGTTTCATTTCACCAGCCTCTCAAGTGTGGAAATTATGGTAAATTTGAGAACAAGCCAGATTAGATTGATAGTTACACCTCCTCCTTTAATTAGCCAACCACAGGATCTGTGGAGGCAAAGGCCGGGGGGGTGTGTCGGTGTATATAACGTGTATTGTCTATGTGAAAGATGAATCAAAAGGAGTTGCTTGAGGTGGGAAGGCTTTTCCGGAGAGGTTCCACATGTTGTCAGGTAGTCCCTCTGAATGGCAGCTTCCGGTTCGGTCCCTTAGCTTTCGGAAGTGACATTTAGTCTGATATGTGCCAGCCGTGCAATCTACCTAGCCCTGCAAAGTGCAAATATTAACCTAAATGCATATTAAGATACTGTGTGTTAGCTCCTGAACTGAAATAGAGAGCGGGTGTTCCAGCGGAGGCAAGCAAATCGTGTTGATTTACAGTGGCTTGCGGATTTGGCCCATTACCGCTTCTTTATACACTTTTAAAAAGAAATGCCAACTCGATAGTTTAGGCTTTAACTGGAACATGGCAAGTAATTGTATGTTTTGGCGGACCCCTAGTAATGTTGCAGAATCTTTCTCAGAAGTTGTTCCATGGGATAGCCGATTCCTCAGGTAAGAGCTACTTGTTTGTTCAATCCTCCATCTTAGGCCTGCTCCTCAGGTGCATCCTCCTTCTCGCAGCGATTTCCTAGGAACAGATTTCGAAGAACAGCTCTGATCACAGAATCACAGATTGGTTAGGGTTGGAAAGGAGCTCTGGAGATCATCCAGTCCAACCCCCCTGCCAGAGCAGGGTCACCTACAGCAGGTTGCACAGGATGACCTCCAGGCGGGTTTTGAATGTCTCTGGGGTGGGAGACTCTACCGCCTCCCTGGGCAGCCTGTTCCAGCGCTCTGCCACCCTCAAAGTAAAGAAGTTCCTCCTCATGCTTTGATAGAAGTTCCTACGTTCCAGTTTGTACCCGTTACCTCTTGTCCTGGATCATCTTTGATGATCCAGGACAAGAGGTAACGGGCACCAATTGGAACGTAGGAACTTGAACTTGAACTGGAACGTAGGAACTTGAACATAGGATTATCCTTGATGATTCAGGATAGCTGTGTGTCTGACCAGTCTGTCTTTCGAAGGAGGTCCTGGGCCAGCTCCAGCCATGCTGTGCTGAGCAGAGCCCCTGGCAGCAGCCCCACAGCTCACTCCCAGTGTGCCTGAATGGAAAAGGTACCAAAGTTGCTCCAACACTTTCTGAAAAACTCTATAGTGTTACCCCACAAGCGCAAAGCGACGGCAAAGCCCGTGAAATGACACCGGTGCTTCCAGAAAATGTCAAGCTTCCTGCCCAAGGGTGACATGCCATGCGGTGGGGTCAGGGCCACGCGCTGAGCACCCGGTGCGCTGGGGTTGCCCCAGCGGTTCCTGAGCAGCTCCTGCAGTGCTGCCGCCGGTACCGTTCTGGCGGCTGTAGTTGTTTAAAAAGCCGTTGTTGTTTCCGGCGTAATCTGACGGCAGTTTTCTCGGGCATTTGGGCCTCTTCTAATAAGTGTGCTGTGAGTACATCTGCAAGCATTCACCTGTCGAGGTCAAATGACTGGTGGTGCTCATCTGCCCCCGTGCTACTGCTGCTGCCTCCCGTGAATGCTCATGTGCCTGCATGCCCCTGTACAGGCACAGATGCACGCGCGCAACACCTGATCCCGCATCCTAATTATTTTTCGCCCGGTTCTCGGAGTTGTTCTGCTTCCGGCTGATGAATGGGAAAGTGTAGTGGTGCTGTTTCATTTCACCAGCCTCTCAAGTGTGGAAATTATGGTAAATTTGAGAACAAGCCAGATTAGATTGATAGTTACACCTCCTCCTTTAATTAGCCAACCACAGGATCTGTGGAGGCAAAGGCCGGGGGGGTGTGTCGGTGTATATAAGGTGTATTGTCTATGTGAAAGATTAATCAAAAGGAGTTGCTTGAGGTGGGAAGGCTTTTCCGGAGAGGTTCCACATGTTGTCAGGTAGTCCCTCTGAATGGCAGCTTCCGGTTCGGTCCCTTAGCTTTCGGAAGTGACATTTAGTCTGATATGTGCCAGTCGTGCAATCTACCTAGCCCTGCAAAGTGCAAATATTAACCTAAATGCATATTAAGATACTGTGTGTTAGCTCCTGAACTGAAATAGAGAGCGGGTGTTCCAGCGGAGGCAAGCAAATCGTGTTTATTTACAGTGGCTTGAGGATTTGGCCCATTACCGCTTCTTTATACACTTTTAAAAAGAAATGCCAACTCGATAGTTTAGGCTTTAACTGGAACATGGCAAGTAATTGTATGCTTTGGCGGACCCCTAGTAATGTTGCAGAATCTTTCTCAGAAGTTGTTCCATGGGATAGCCGATTCCTCAGGTAAGAGCTACTTGTTTGTTCAATCCTCCATCTTAGGCCTGCTCCTCAGGTGCATCCTCCTTCTCGCAGCGATTTCCTAGGAACAGATTTCGAAGAACAGCTCTGATCACAGAATCACAGATTGGTTAGGGTTGGAAAGGAGCTCTGGAGATCATCCAGTCCAACCCCCCTGACAGAGCAGGGTCACTTACAGCAGGTTGCACAGGATGACCTCCAGGCGGATTTTGAATGTTTCTGGAGTCGGAGACTCTATCGCCTCCCTGGGCAGCCTGTTCCAGCGCTCTGCCACCCTCAAAGTAAAGAAGTTCCTCCTCATGCTTTGATAGAAGTTCCTACGTTCCAGTTTGTACCCGTTACCTCTTGTCCTGGATCATCTTTGATGATCCAGGACAAGAGGTAACGGGCACCAATTGGAACGTAGGAACTTGAACTTGAACTGGAAGGTAGGAACTTGAACATAGGATTATCCTTGATGATTCAGGATAGCTGTGTGTCTGACCAGTCTGTCTTTCGAAGGAGGTCCTGGGCCAGCTCCAGCCATGCTGTGCTGAGCAGAACCCCTGGCAGCAGCCCCACAGCTCACTCCCAGTGTGCCTGAATGGAAAAGGTACCAAAGTTGCTGCAACACTTTCTGAAAAACTCTATAGTGTTACCCCACAAGCGCAAAGCGACGGCAAAGCCCGTGAAATGACACCGGTGCTTCCAGAAAATGTCAAGCTTCCTGCCCAAGGGTGACATGCCATGCGGTGGGGTCAGGGCCACGCGCTGAGCACCCGGTGCGCTGGGGTTGCCCCAGCGGTTCCTGAGCAGCTCCTGCAGTGCTGCCGCCGGTACCGTTCTGGCGGCTGTAGTTGTTTAAAAAGCCATTGTTGTTTCCGGCGTAATCTGACGGCAGTTTTCTCGGGCATTTGGGCCTCTTCTAATAAGTGTGCTGTGAGTACATCTGCAAGCATTCACCTGTCGAGGTCAAATGACTGGTGGTGCTCATCTCCCCCCGTGCTACTGCTGCTGCCTCCCGTGAATGCTCATGTGCCTGCGTGCCCCTGTACAGGCACAGATGCACGCGCGCAACACCTGATCCCGCATCCTAATTATTTTTCGCCCGGTTCTCGGAGTTGTTCTGCTTCCGGCTGATGAATGGGAAAGTGTAGTAGTGCTGTTTCATTTCACCAGCCTCTCAAGTGTGGAAATTATGGTAAATTTGAGAACAAGCCAGATTAGATTGATAGTTACACCTCCTCCTTTAATTAGCCAACCACAGGATCTGTGGAGGCAAAGGCCGGGGGGGTGTGTCGGTGTATATAACGTGTATTGTCCATGTGAAAGATTAATCAAAAGGAGTTGCTTGAGGTGGGAAGGCTTTTCCGGAGAGGTTCCATATGTTGTTAGGTAGTCCCTCTGAATGGCAGCTTCCGGTTCGGTCCCTTAGCTTTCGGAAGTGACATTTAGTCTGATATGTGCCAGCCGTGCAATCTACCTAGCCCTGCAAAGTGCAAATATTAACCTAAATGCATATTAAGATACTGTGTGTTAGCTCCTGAACTGAAATAGAGAGCGGGTGTTCCAGCGGAGGCAAGCAAATCGTGTTGATTTACAGTGGCTTGCGGATTTGGCCCATTACCGCTTCTTTATACACTTTTAAAAAGAAATGCCAACTCGATAGTTTAGGCTTTAACTGGAACATGGCAAGTAATTCTGTGTTTTGGCGGACCCCTAGTAATGTTGCAGAATCTTTCTCAGAAGTTGTTCCATGGGATAGCCGATTCCTCAGGTAAGAGCTACTTGTTTGTTCAATCCTCCATCTTAGGCCTGCTCCTCAGGTGCATCCTCCTTCTCGCAGCGATTTCCTAGGAACAGATTTCGAAGAACACCTCTGATCACAGAATCACAGATTGGTTAGGGTTGGAAAGGACCTCTGGAGATCATCCAGTCCAACCCCCCTGCCAGAGCAGGGTCACCTACAGCAGGTTGCACAGGATGACCTCCAGGCGGGTTTTGAATGTCTCTGGGGTGGAAGACTCTACCGCCTCCCTGGGCAGCCTGTTCCAGCGCTCTGCCACCCTCAAAGTAAAGAAGTTCCTCCTCATGCTTTGATAGAAGTTCCTACGTTCCAGTTTGTACCCGTTACCTCTTGTCCTGGATCATCTTTGATGATCCAGGACAAGAGGTAACGGGCACCAATTGGAACGTAGGAACTTGAACTTGAACTGGAAGGTAGGAACTTGAACATAGGATTATCCTTGATGATTCAGGATAGCTGTGTGTCTGACCAGTCTGTCTTTCGAAGGAGGTCCTGGGCCAGCTCCAGCCATGCTGTGCTGAGCAGAACCCCTGGCAGCAGCCCCACAGCTCACTCCCAGTGTGCCTGAATGGAAAAGGTACCAAAGTTGCTCCAACACTTTCTGAAAAACTCTATAGTGTTACCCCACAAGCGCAAAGCGACGGCAAAGCCCGTGAAATGACACCGGTGCTTCCAGAAAATGTCAAGCTTCCTGCCCAAGGGTGACATGCCATGCGGTGGGGTCAGGGCCACGCGCTGAGCACCCGGTGCGCTGGGGTTGCCCCAGCGGTTCCTGAGCAGCTCCTGCAGTGCTGCCGCCGGTACCGTTCTGGCGGCTGTAGTTGTTTAAAAAGCCGTTGTTGTTTCCGGCGTAATCTGACGGCAGTTTTCTCGGGCATTTGGGCCTCTTCTAATAAGTGTGCTGTGAGTACATCTGCAAGCATTCACCTGTCGAGGTCAAATGACTGGTGGTGCTCATCTGCCCCCGTGCTACTGCTGCTGCCTCCCGTGAATGCTCATGTGCCTGCGTGCCCCTGTACAGGCACAGATGCACGCGCGCAACACCTGATCCCGCATCCTAATTATTTTTCGCCCGGTTCTCGGAGTTGTTCTGCTTCCGGCTGATGAATGGGAAAGTGTAGTAGTGCTGTTTCATTTCACCAGCCTCTCAAGTGTGGAAATTATGGTAAATTTGAGAACAAGCCAGATTAGATTGATAGTTACACCTCCTCCTTTAATTAGCCAACCACAGGATCTGTGGAGGCAGAGGCCGGGGGTGTGTGTCGTGTATATAAGGTGTATTGTCTATGTGAAAGATTAATCAAAAGGAGTTGCTTGAGGTGGGAAGGCTTTTCCGGAGAGGTTCCACATGTTGTCAGGTAGTCCCTCTGAATGGCAGCTTCCGGTTCGGTCCCTTAGCTTTCGGAAGTGACATTTAGTCTGATATGTGCCAGCCGTGCAATCTACCTAGCCCTGCAAAGTGCAAATATTAACCTAAATGCATATTAAGATACTGTGTGTTAGCTCCTGAACTGAAATAGAGAGCGGGTGTTCCAGCGGAGGCAAGCAAATCGTGTTGATTTACAGTGGCTTGCGGATTTGGCCCATTACCGCTTCTTTATACACTTTTAAAAAGAAATGCCAACTCGATAGTTTAGGCTTTAACTGGAACATGGCAAGTAATTCTGTGTTTTGGCGGACCCCTAGTAATGTTGCAGAATCTTTCTCAGAAGTTGTTCCATGGGATAGCCGATTCCTCAGGTAAGAGCTACTTGTTTGTTCAATCCTCCATCTTAGGCCTGCTCCTCAGGTGCATCCTCCTTCTCGCAGCGATTTCCTAGGAACAGATTTCGAAGAACAGCTCTGATCACAGAATCACAGATTGGTTAGGGTTTGAAAGGAGCTCTGGAGATCATCCAGTCCAACCCCCCTGCCAGAGCAGGGTCACCTACAGCAGGTTGCACAGGATGACCTCCAGGCGGGTTTTGAATGTCTCTGGGGTGGAAGACTCTACCGCCTCCCTGGGCAGCCTGTTCCAGCGCTCTGCCACCCTCAAAGTAAAGAAGTTCCTCCTCATGCTTTGATAGAAGTTCCTACGTTCCAGTTTGTACCCGTTACCTCTTGTCCTGGATCATCTTTGATGATCCAGGACAAGAGGTAACGGGCACCAATTGGAACGTAGGAACTTGAACTTGAACTGGAACGTAGGAACTTGAACATAGGATTATCCTTGATGATTCAGGATAGCTGTGTGTCTGACCAGTCTGTCTTTCGAGGGAGGTCCTGGACCAGCTCCAGCCATGCTGTGCTGAGCAGAGCCCCTGGCAGCAGCCCCACAGCTCACTCCCAGTGTGCCTGAATGGAAAAGGTACCAAAGTTGCTGCAACACTTTCTGAAAAACTCTATAGTGTTACCCCACAAGCGCAAAGCGACGGCAAAGCCCGTGACATGACACCGGTGCTTCCAGAAAATGTCAAGCTTCCTGCCCAAGGGTGACATGCCATGCGGTGGGGTCAGGGCAACGCGCTGAGCACCCGGTGCGCTGGGGTTGCCCCAGCGGTTCCTGAGCAGCTCCTGCAGTGCTGCCGCCGGTACCGTTCTGGCGGCTGTAGTTGTTTAAAAAGCCGTTGTTGTTTCCGGCGTAATCTGACGGCAGTTTTCTCGGGCATTTGGGCCTCTTCTAATAAGTGTGCTGTGAGTACATCTGCAAGCATTCACCTGTCGAGGTCAAATGACTGGTGGTGCTCATCTGCCCCCGTGCTACTGCTGCTGCCTCCCGTGAATGCTCATGTGCCTGCGTGCCCCTGTACAGGCACAGATGCACGCGCGCAACACCTGATCCCGCATCCTAATTATTTTTCGCCCGGTTCTCGGAGTTGTTCTGCTTCCGGCTGATGAATGGGAAAGTGTAGTAGTGCTGTTTCATTTCACCAGCCTCTCAAGTGTGGAAATTATGGTAAATTTGAGAACAAGCCAGATTAGATTGATAGTTACACCTCCTCCTTTAATTAGCCAACCACAGGATCTGTGGAGGCAGAGGCCGGGGGTGTGTGTCGTGTATATAAGGTGTATTGTCTATGTGAAAGATTAATCAAAAGGAGTTGCTTGAGGTGGGAAGGCTTTTCCGGAGAGGTTCCACATGTTGTCAGGTAGTCCCTCTGAATGGCAGCTTCCGGTTCGGTCCCTTAGCTTTCGGAAGTGACATTTAGTCTGATATGTGCCAGCCGTGCAATCTACCTAGCCCTGCAAAGTGCAAATATTAACCTAAATGCATATTAAGATACTGTGTGTTAGCTCCTGAACTGAAATAGAGAGCGGGTGTTCCAGCGGAGGCAAGCAAATCGTGTTGATTTACAGTGGCTTGCGGATTTGGCCCATTACCGCTTCTTTATACACTTTTAAAAAGAAATGCCAACTCGATAGTTTAGGCTTTAACTGGAACATGGCAAGTAATTCTGTGTTTTGGCGGACCCCTAGTAATGTTGCAGAATCTTTCTCAGAAGTTGTTCCATGGGATAGCCGATTCCTCAGGTAAGAGCTACTTGTTTGTTCAATCCTCCATCTTAGGCCTGCTCCTCAGGTGCATCCTCCTTCTCGCAGCGATTTCCTAGGAACAGATTTCGAAGAACAGCTCTGATCACAGAATCACAGATTGGTTAGGGTTTGAAAGGAGCTCTGGAGATCATCCAGTCCAACCCCCCTGCCAGAGCAGGGTCACCTACAGCAGGTTGCACAGGATGACCTCCAGGCGGGTTTTGAATGTCTCTGGGGTGGAAGACTCTACCGCCTCCCTGGGCAGCCTGTTCCAGCGCTCTGCCACCCTCAAAGTAAAGAAGTTCCTCCTCATGCTTTGATAGAAGTTCCTACGTTCCAGTTTGTACCCGTTACCTCTTGTCCTGGATCATCTTTGATGATCCAGGACAAGAGGTAACGGGCACCAATTGGAACGTAGGAACTTGAACTTGAACTGGAACGTAGGAACTTGAACATAGGATTATCCTTGATGATTCAGGATAGCTGTGTGTCTGACCAGTCTGTCTTTCGAGGGAGGTCCTGGGCCAGCTCCAGCCATGCTGTGCTGAGCAGAGCCCCTGGCAGCAGCCCCACAGCTCACTCCCAGTGTGCCTGAATGGAAAAGGTACCAAAGTTGCTGCAACACTTTCTGAAAAACTCTATAGTGTTACCCCACAAGCGCAAAGCGACGGCAAAGCCCGTGACATGACACCGGTGCTTCCAGAAAATGTCAAGCTTCCTGCCCAAGGGTGACATGCCATGCGGTGGGGTCAGGGCAACGCGCTGAGCACCCGGTGCGCTGGGGTTGCCCCAGCGGTTCCTGAGCAGCTCCTGCAGTGCTGCCGCCGGTACCGTTCTGGCGGCTGTAGTTGTTTAAAAAGCCGTTGTTGTTTCCGGCGTAATCTGACGGCAGTTTTCTCGGGCATTTGGGCCTCTTCTAATAAGTGTGCTGTGAGTACATCTGCAAGCATTCACCTGTCGAGGTCAAATGACTGGTGGTGCTCATCTGCCCCCGTGCTACTGCTGCTGCCTCCCGTGAATGCTCATGTGCCTGCGTGCCCCTGTACAGGCACAGATGCACGCGCGCAACACCTGATCCCGCATCCTAATTATTTTTCGCCCGGTTCTCTGAGTTGTTCTGCTTCCGGCTGATGAATGGGAAAGTGTAGTAGTGCTGTTTCATTTCACCAGCCTCTCAAGTGTGGAAATTATGGTAAATTTGAGAACAAGCCAGATTAGATTGATAGTTACACCTCCTCCTTTAATTAGCCAACCACAGGATCTGTGGAGGCAGAGGCCGGGGGTGTGTGTCGGTGTATATAAGGTGTATTGTCTATGTGAAAGATTAATCAAAAGGAGTTGCTTGAGGTGGGAAGGCTTTTCCGGAGAGGTTCCACATGTTGTCAGGTAGTCCCTCTGAATGGCAGCTTCCGGTTCGGTCCCTTAGCTTTCGGAAGTGACATTTAGTCTGATATGTGCCAGCCGTGCAATCTACCTAGCCCTGCAAAGTGCAAATATTAACCTAAATGCATATTAAGATACTGTGTGTTAGCTCCTGAACTGAAATAGAGAGCGGGTGTTCCAGCGGAGGCAAGCAAATCGTGTTGATTTACAGTGGCTTGAGGATTTGGCCCATTACCGCTTCTTTATACACTTTTAAAAAGAAATGCCAACTCGATAGTTTAGGCTTTAACTGGAACATGGCAAGTAATTCTGTGTTTTGGCGGACCCCTAGTAATGTTGCAGAATCTTTCTCAGAAGTTGTTCCATGGGATAGCCGATTCCTCAGGTAAGAGCTACTTGTTTGTTCAATCCTCCATCTTAGGCCTGCTCCTCAGGTGCATCCTCCTTCTCGCAGCGATTTCCTAGGAACAGATTTCGAAGAACAGCTCTGATCACAGAATCACAGATTGGTTAGGGTTGGAAAGGACCTCTGGAGATCATGTAGTGCAACCCCCCTGCCAGAGCAGGGTCACCTACAGCAGGTTGCACAGGATGACCTCCAGGCGGGTTTTGAATGTCTCTGGGGTGGGAGACTCTACCGCCTCCCTGGGCAGCCTGTTCCAGCGCTCTGCCACCCTCAAAGTAAAGAAGTTCCTCCTCATGCTTTGATAGAAGTTCCTACGTTCCAGTTTGTACCCGTTACCTCTTGTCCTGGATCATCTTTGATGATCCAGGACAAGAGGTAACGGGCACCAATTGGAACGTAGGAACTTGAACTTGAACTGGAACGTAGGAACTTGAACATAGGATTATCCTTGATGATTCAGGATAGCTGTGTGTCTGACCAGTCTGTCTTTCGAAGGAGGTCCTGGGCCAGCTCCAGCCATGCTGTGCTGAGCAGAGCCCCTGGCAGCAGCCCCACACCTCACTCCCAGTGTGCCTGAATGGAAAAGGTACCAAAGTTGCTGCAACACTTTCTGAAAAACTCTATAGTGTTACCCCACAAGCGCAAAGCGACGGCAAAGCCCGTGACATGACACCGGTGCTTCCAGAAAATGTCAAGCTTCCTGCCCAAGGGTGACATGCCATGCGGTGGGGTCAGGGCCACGCGCTGAGCACCCGGTGCGCTGGGGTTGCCCCAGCGGTTCCTGAGCAGCTCCTGCAGTGCTGCCGCCGGTACCGTTCTGGCGGCTGTAGTTGTTTAAAAAGCCGTTGTTGTTTCCGGCGTAATCTGACGGCAGTTTTCTCGGGCATTTGGGCCTCTTCTAATAAGTGTGCTGTGAGTACATCTGCAAGCATTCACCTGTCGAGGTCAAATGACTGGTGGTGCTCATCTGCCCCCGTGCTACTGCTGCTGCCTCCCGTGAATGCTCATGTGCCTGCGTGCCCCTGTACAGGCACAGATGCACGCGCGCAACACCTGATCCCGCATCCTAATTATTTTTCGCCCGGTTCTCGGAGTTGTTCTGCTTCCGGCTGATGAATGGGAAAGTGTAGTAGTGCTGTTTCATTTCACCAGCCTCTCAAGTGTGGAAATTATGGTAAATTTGAGAACAAGCCAGATTAGATTGATAGTTACACCTCCTCCTTTAATTAGCCAACCACAGGATCTGTGGAGGCAAAGGCCGGGGGGGTGTGTCGGTGTATATAACGTGTATTGTCTATGTGAAAGATTAATCAAAAGGAGTTGCTTGAGGTGGGAAGGCTTTTCCGGAGAGGTTCCACATGTTGTCAGGTAGTCCCTCTGAATGGCAGCTTCCGGTTCGGTCCCTTAGCTTTCGGAAGTGACATTTAGTCTGATATGTGCCAGCCGTGCAATCTACCTAGCCCTGCAAAGTGCAAATATTAACCTAAATGCATATTAAGATACTGTGTGTTAGCTCCTGAACTGAAATAGAGAGCGGGTGTTCCAGCGGAGGCAAGCAAATCGTGTTGATTTACAGTGGCTTGAGGATTTGGCCCATTACCGCTTCTTTATACACTTTTAAAAAGAAATGCCAACTCGATAGTTTAGGCTTTAACTGGAACATGGCAAGTAATTCTGTGTTTTGGCGGACCCCTAGTAATGTTGCAGAATCTTTCTCAGAAGTTGTTCCATGGGATAGCCGATTCCTCAGGTAAGAGCTACTTGTTTGTTCAATCCTCCATCTTAGGCCTGCTCCTCAGGTGCATCCTCCTTCTCGCAGCGATTTCCTAGGAACAGATTTCGAAGAACAGCTCTGATCACAGAATCACAGATTGGTTAGGGTTGGAAAGGACCTCTGGAGATCATCCAGTCCAACCCCCCTGCCAGAGCAGGGTCACCTACAGCAGGTTGCACAGGATGACCTCCAGGCGGGTTTTGAATGTCTCTGGGGTGGGAGACTCTACCGCCTCCCTGGGCAGCCTGTTCCAGCGCTCTGCCACCCTCAAAGTAAAGAAGTTCCTCCTCATGCTTTGATAGAAGTTCCTACGTTCCAGTTTGTACCCGTTACCTCTTGTCCTGGATCATCTTTGATGATCCAGGACAAGAGGTAACGGGCACCAATTGGAACGTAGGAACTTGAACTTGAACTGGAACGTAGGAACTTGAACATAGGATTATCCTTGATGATTCAGGATAGCTGTGTGTCTGACCAGTCTGTCTTTCGAAGGAGGTCCTGGGCCAGCTCCAGCCATGCTGTGCTGAGCAGAGCCCCTGGCAGCAGCCCCACAGCTCACTCCCAGTGTGCCTGAATGGAAAAGGTACCAAAGTTGCTGCAACACTTTCTGAAAAACTCTATAGTGTTACCCCACAAGCGCAAAGCGACGGCAAAGCCCGTGACATGACACCGGTGCTTCCAGAAAATGTCAAGCTTCCTGCCCAAGGGTGACATGCCATGCGGTGGGGTCAGGGCCACGCGCTGAGCACCCGGTGCGCTGGGGTTGCCCCAGCGGTTCCTGAGCAGCTCCTGCAGTGCTGCCGCCGGTACCGTTCTGGCGGCTGTAGTTGTTTAAAAAGCCGTTGTTGTTTCCGGCGTAATCTGACGGCAGTTTTCTCGGGCATTTGGGCCTCTTCTAATAAGTGTGCTGTGAGTACATCTGCAAGCATTCACCTGTCGAGGTCAAATGACTGGTGGTGCTCATCTGCCCCCGTGCTACTGCTGCTGCCTCCCGTGAATGCTCATGTGCCTGCGTGCCCCTGTACAGGCACAGATGCACGCGCGCAACACCTGATCCCGCATCCTAATTATTTTTCGCCCGGTTCTCGGAGTTGTTCTGCTTCCGGCTGATGAATGGGAAAGTGTAGTAGTGCTGTTTCATTTCACCAGCCTCTCAAGTGTGGAAATTATGGTAAATTTGAGAACAAGCCAGATTAGATTGATAGTTACACCTCCTCCTTTAATTAGCCAACCACAGGATCTGTGGAGGCAAAGGCCGGGGGGGTGTGTCGGTGTATATAACGTGTATTGTCTATGTGAAAGATTAATCAAAAGGAGTTGCTTGAGGTGGGAAGGCTTTTCCGGAGAGGTTCCACATGTTGTCAGGTAGTCCCTCTGAATGGCAGCTTCCGGTTCGGTCCCTTAGCTTTCGGAAGTGACATTTAGTCTGATATGTGCCAGCCGTGCAATCTACCTAGCCCTGCAAAGTGCAAATATTAACATAAATGCATATTAAGATACTGTGTGTTAGCTCCTGAACTGAAATAGAGAGCGGGTGTTCCAGCGGAGGCAAGCAAATCGTGTTGATTTACAGTGGCTTGAGGATTTGGCCCATTACCGCTTCTTTATACACTTTTAAAAAGAAATGCCAACTCGATAGTTTAGGCTTTAACTGGAACATGGCAAGTAATTCTGTGTTTTGGCGGACCCCTAGTAATGTTGCAGAATCTTTCTCAGAAGTTGTTCCATGGGATAGCCGATTCCTCAGGTAAGAGCTACTTGTTTGTTCAATCCTCCATCTTAGGCCTGCTCCTCAGGTGCATCCTCCTTCTCGCAGCGATTTCCTAGGAACAGATTTCGAAGAACAGCTCTGATCACAGAATCACAGATTGGTTAGGGTTGGAAAGGACCTCTGGAGATCATCCAGTCCAACCCCCCTGCCAGAGCAGGGTCACCTACAGCAGGTTGCACAGGATGACCTCCAGGCGGGTTTTGAATGTCTCTGGGGTGGGAGACTCTACCGCCTCCCTGGGCAGCCTGTTCCAGCGCTCTGCCACCCTCAAAGTAAAGAAGTTCCTCCTCATGCTTTGATAGAAGTTCCTACGTTCCAGTTTGTACCCGTTACCTCTTGTCCTGGATCATCTTTGATGATCCAGGACAACAGGTAACGGGCACCAATTGGAACGTAGGAACCTGAACTTGAACTGGAAGGTAGGAACTTGAACATAGGATTATCCTTGATGATTCAGGATAGCTGTGTGTCTGACCAGTCTGTCTTTCGAAGGAGGTCCTGGGCCAGCTCCAGCCATGCTGTGCTGAGCAGAGCCCCTGGCAGCAGCCCCACAGCTCACTCCCAGTGTGCCTGAATGGAAAAGGTACAAAAGTTGCTCCAACACTTTCTGAAAAACTCTATAGTGTTACCCCACAAGCGCAAAGCGACGGCAAAGCCCGTGAAATGACACCGGTGCTTCCAGAAAATGTCAAGCTTCCTGCCCAAGGGTGACATGCCATGCGGTGGGGTCAGGGCCACGCGCTGAGCACCCGGTGCGCTGGGGTTGCCCCAGCGGTTCCTGAGCAGCTCCTGCAGTGCTGCCGCCGGTACCGTTCTGGCGGCTGTAGTTGTTTAAAAAGCCGTTGTTGTTTCCGGCGTAATCTGACGGCAGTTTTCTCGGGCATTTGGGCCTCTTCTAATAAGTGTGCTGTGAGTACATCTGCAAGCATTCACCTGTCGAGGTCAAATGACTGGTGGTGCTCATCTGCCCCCGTGCTACTGCTGCTGCCTCCCGTGAATGCTCATGTGCCTGCGTGCCCCTGTACAGGCACAGATGCACGCGCGCAACACCTGATCCCGCATCCTAATTACTTTTCGCCCGGTTCTCGGAGTTGTTCTGCTTCCGGCTGATGAATGGGAAAGTGTAGTAGTGCTGTTTCATTTCACCAGCCTCTCAAGTGTGGAAATTATGGTAAATTTGAGAACAAGCGAGATTAGATTGATAGTTACACCTCCTCCTTTAATTAGCCAACCACAGGATCTGTGGAGGCAAAGGCCGGGGGGGTGTGTCGGTGTATATAACGTGTATTGTCTATGTGAAAGATTAATCAAAAGGAGTTGCTTGAGGTGGGAAGGCTTTTCCGGAGAGGTTCCACATGTTGTCAGGTAGTCCCTCTGAATGGCAGCTTCCGGTTCGGTCCCTTAGCTTTCGGAAGTGACATTTAGTCTGATATGTGCCAGCCGTGCAATCTACCTAGCCCTGCAAAGTGCAAATATTAACCTAAATGCATATTAAGATACTGTGTGTTAGCTCCTGAACTGAAATAGAGAGCGGGTGTTCCAGCGGAGGCAAGCAAATCGTGTTGATTTACAGTGGCTTGCGGATTTGGCCCATTACCGCTTCTTTATACACTTTTAAAAAGAAATGCCAACTCGATAGTTTAGGCTTTAACTGGAACATGGCAAGTAATTCTGTGTTTTGGCGGACCCCTAGTAATGTTGCAGAATCTTTCTCAGAAGTTGTTCCATGGGATAGCCGATTCCTCAGGTAAGAGCTACTTGTTTGTTCAATCCTCCATCTTAGGCCTGCTCCTCAGGTGCATCCTCCTTCTCGCAGCGATTTCCTAGGAACAGATTTCGAAGAACACCTCTGATCACAGAATCACAGATTGGTTAGGGTTGGAAAGGAGCTCTGGAGATCATGTAGTGCAACCCCCCTGCCAGAGCAGGGTCACCTACAGCAGGTTGCACAGGATGACCTCCAGGCGGGTTATGAATGTCTCTGGGGTGGGAGACTCTACTGCCTCCCTGGGCAGCCTGTTCCAGCGCTCTGCCACCCTCAAAGTAAAGAAGTTCCTCCTCATGCTTTGATAGAAGTTCCTAGGTTCCAGTTTGTACCCGTTACCTCTTGTCCTGGATCATCTTTGATGATCCAGGACAAGAGGTAACGGGCACCAATTGGAACGTAGGAACTTGAACTTGAACTGGAAGGTAGGAACTTGAACATAGGATTATCCTTGATGATTCAGGATAGCTGTGTGTCTGACCAGTCTGTCTTTCGAAGGAGGTCCTGGGCCAGCTCCAGCCATGCTGTGCTGAGCAGAGCCCCTGGCAGCAGCCCCACAGCTCACTCCCAGTGTGCCTGAATGGAAAAGGTACCAAAGTTGCTCCAACACTTTCTGAAAAACTCTATAGTGTTACCCCACAAGCGCAAAGCGACGGCAAAGCCCGTGAAATGACACCGGTGCTTCCAGAAAATGTCAAGCTTCCTGCCCAAGGGTGACATGCCATGCGGTGGGGTCAGGGCCACGCGCTGAGCACCCGGTGCGCTGGGGTTGCCCCAGCGGTTCCTGAGCAGCTCCTGCAGTGCTGCCGCCGGTACCGTTCTGGCGGCTGTAGTTGTTTAAAAAGCCGTTGTTGTTTCCGGCGTAATCTGACGGCAGTTTTCTCGGGCATTTGGGCCTCTTCTAATAAGTGTGCTGTGAGTACATCTGCAAGCATTCACCTGTCGAGGTCAAATGACTGGTGGTGCTCATCTGCCCCCGTGCTACTGCTGCTGCCTCCCGTGAATGCTCATGTGCCTGCGTGCCCCTGTACAGGCACAGATGCACGCGCGCAACACCTGATCCCGCATCCTAATTACTTTTCGCCCGGTTCTCGGAGTTGTTCTGCTTCCGGCTGATGAATGGGAAAGTGTAGTAGTGCTGTTTCATTTCACCAGCCTCTCAAGTGTGGAAATTATGGTAAATTTGAGAACAAGCGAGATTAGATTGATAGTTACACCTCCTCCTTTAATTAGCCAACCACAGGATCTGTGGAGGCAAAGGCCGGGGGGGTGTGTCGGTGTATATAACGTGTATTGTCTATGTGAAAGATGAATCAAAAGGAGTTGCTTGAGGTGGGAAGGCTTTTCCGGAGAGGTTCCACATGTTGTCAGGTAGTCCCTCTGAATGGCAGCTTCCGGTTCGGTCCCTTAGCTTTCGGAAGTGACATTTAGTCTGATATGTGCCAGCCGTGCAATCTACCTAGCCCTGCAAAGTGCAAATATTAACCTAAATGCATATTAAGATAGTGTGTGTTAGCTCCTGAACTGAAATAGAGAGCGGGTGTTCCAGCGGAGGCAAGCAAATCGTGTTGATTTACAGTGGCTTGAGGATTTGGCCCATTACCGCTTCTTTATACACTTTTAAAAAGAAATGCCAACTCGATAGTTTAGGCTTTAACTGGAACATGGCAAGTAATTCTGTGTTTTGGCGGACCCCTAGTAATGTTGCAGAATCTTTCTCAGAAGTTGTTCCATGGGATAGCCGATTCCTCAGGTAAGAGCTACTTGTTTGTTCAATCCTCCATCTTAGGCCTGCTCCTCAGGTGCATCCTCCTTCTCGCAGCGATTTCCTAGGAACAGATTTCGAAGAACAGCTCTGATCACAGAATCACAGATTGGTTAGGGTTGGAAAGGAGCTCTGGAGATCATGTAGTGCAACCCCCCTGCCAGAGCAGGGTCACCTACAGCAGGTTGCACAGGATGACCTCCAGGCGGGTTATGAATGTCTCTGGGGTGGGAGACTCTACTGCCTCCCTGGGCAGCCTGTTCCAGCGCTCTGCCACCCTCAAAGTAAAGAAGTTCCTCCTCATGCTTTGATAGAAGTTCCTAGGTTCCAGTTTGTACCCGTTACCTCTTGTCCTGGATCATCTTTGATGATCCAGGACAAGAGGTAACGGGCACCAATTGGAACGTAGGAACTTGAACTTGAACTGGAACGTAGGAACTTGAACATAGGATTATCCTTGATGATTCAGGATAGCTGTGTGTCTGACCAGTCTGTCTTTCGAAGGAGGTCCTGGGCCAGCTCCAGCCATGCTGTGCTGAGCAGAGCCCCTGGCAGCAGCCCCACAGCTCACTCCCAGTGTGCCTGAATGGAAAAGGTACCAAAGTTGCTCCAACACTTTCTGAAAAACTCTATAGTGTTACCCCACAAGCGCAAAGCGACGGCAAAGCCCGTGAAATGACACCGGTGCTTCCAGAAAATGTCAAGCTTCCTGCCCAAGGGTGACATGCCATGCGGTGGGGTCAGGGCCACGCGCTGAGCACCCGGTGCGCTGGGGTTGCCCCAGCGGTTCCTGAGCAGCTCCTGCAGTGCTGCCGCCGGTACCGTTCTGGCGGCTGTAGTTGTTTAAAAAGCCGTTGTTGTTTCCGGCGTAATCTGACGGCAGTTTTCTCGGGCATTTGGGCCTCTTCTAATAAGTGTGCTGTGAGTACATCTGCAAGCATTCACCTGTCGAGGTCAAATGACTGGTGGTGCTCATCTGCCCCCGTGCTACTGCTGCTGCCTCCCGTGAATGCTCATGTGCCTGCGTGCCCCTGTACAGGCACAGATGCACGCGCGCAACACCTGATCCCGCATCCTAATTACTTTTCGCCCGGTTCTCGGAGTTGTTCTGCTTCCGGCTGATGAATGGGAAAGTGTAGTAGTGCTGTTTCATTTCACCAGCCTCTCAAGTGTGGAAATTATGGTAAATTTGAGAACAAGCGAGATTAGATTGATAGTTACACCTCCTCCTTTAATTAGCCAACCACAGGATCTGTGGAGGCAAAGGCCGGGGGGGTGTGTCGGTGTATATAACGTGTATTGTCTATGTGAAAGATGAATCAAAAGGAGTTGCTTGAGGTGGGAAGGCTTTTCCGGAGAGGTTCCACATGTTGTCAGGTAGTCCCTCTGAATGGCAGCTTCCGGTTCGGTCCCTTAGCTTTCGGAAGTGACATTTAGTCTGATATGTGCCAGCCGTGCAATCTACCTAGCCCTGCAAAGTGCAAATATTAACCTAAATGCATATTAAGATAGTGTGTGTTAGCTCCTGAACTGAAATAGAGAGCGGGTGTTCCAGCGGAGGCAAGCAAATCGTGTTGATTTACAGTGGCTTGAGGATTTGGCCCATTACCGCTTCTTTATACACTTTTAAAAAGAAATGCCAACTCGATAGTTTAGGCTTTAACTGGAACATGGCAAGTAATTCTGTGTTTTGGCGGACCCCTAGTAATGTTGCAGAATCTTTCTCAGAAGTTGTTCCATGGGATAGCCGATTCCTCAGGTAAGAGCTACTTGTTTGTTCAATCCTCCATCTTAGGCCTGCTCCTCAGGTGCATCCTCCTTCTCGCAGCGATTTCCTAGGAACAGATTTCGAAGAACAGCTCTGATCACAGAATCACAGATTGGTTAGGGTTGGAAAGGAGCTCTGGAGATCATGTAGTGCAACCCCCCTGCCAGAGCAGGGTCACCTACAGCAGGTTGCACAGGATGACCTCCAGGCGGGTTATGAATGTCTCTGGGGTGGGAGACTCTACTGCCTCCCTGGGCAGCCTGTTCCAGCGCTCTGCCACCCTCAAAGTAAAGAAGTTCCTCCTCATGCTTTGATAGAAGTTCCTAGGTTCCAGTTTGTACCCGTTACCTCTTGTCCTGGATCATCTTTGATGATCCAGGACAAGAGGTAACGGGCACCAATTGGAACGTAGGAACTTGAACTTGAACTGGAACGTAGGAACTTGAACATAGGATTATCCTTGATGATTCAGGATAGCTGTGTGTCTGACCAGTCTGTCTTTCGAAGGAGGTCCTGGGCCAGCTCCAGCCATGCTGTGCTGAGCAGAGCCCCTGGCAGCAGCCCCACAGCTCACTCCCAGTGTGCCTGAATGGAAAAGGTACCAAAGTTGCTCCAACACTTTCTGAAAAACTCTATAGTGTTACCCCACAAGCGCAAAGCGACGGCAAAGCCCGTGAAATGACACCGGTGCTTCCAGAAAATGTCAAGCTTCCTGCCCAAGGGTGACATGCCATGCGGTGGGGTCAGGGCCACGCGCTGAGCACCCGGTGCGCTGGGGTTGCCCCAGCGGTTCCTGAGCAGCTCCTGCAGTGCTGCCGCCGGTACCGTTCTGGCGGCTGTAGTTGTTTAAAAAGCCGTTGTTGTTTCCGGCGTAATCTGACGGCAGTTTTCTCGGGCATTTGGGCCTCTTCTAATAAGTGTGCTGTGAGTACATCTGCAAGCATTCACCTGTCGAGGTCAAATGACTGGTGGTGCTCATCTGCCCCCGTGCTACTGCTGCTGCCTCCCGTGAATGCTCATGTGCCTGCGTGCCCCTGTACAGGCACAGATGCACGCGCGCAACACCTGATCCCGCATCCTAATTATTTTTCGCCCGGTTCTCGGAGTTGTTCTGCTTCCGGCTGATGAATGGGAAAGTGTAGTAGTGCTGTTTCATTTCACCAGCCTCTCAAGTGTGGAAATTATGGTAAATTTGAGAACAAGCCAGATTAGATTGATAGTTACACCTCCTCCTTTAATTAGCCAACCACAGGATCTGTGGAGGCAAAGGCCGGGGGGGTGTGTCGGTGTATATAAGGTGTATTGTCTATGTGAAAGATTAATCAAAAGGAGTTGCTTGAGGTGGGAAGGCTTTTCCGGAGAGGTTCCACATGTTGTCAGGTAGTCCCTCTGAATGGCAGCTTCCGGTTCGGTCCCTTAGCTTTCGGAAGTGACATTTAGTCTGATATGTGCCAGCCGTGCAATCTACCTAGCCCTGCAAAGTGCAAATATTAACCTAAATGCATATTAAGATAGTGTGTGTTAGCTCCTGAACTGAAATAGAGAGCGGGTGTTCCAGCGGAGGCAAGCAAATCGTGTTGATTTACAGTGGCTTGAGGATTTGGCCCATTACCGCTTCTTTATACACTTTTAAAAAGAAATGCCAACTCGATAGTTTAGGCTTTAACTGGAACATGGCAAGTAATTGTATGTTTTGGCGGACCCCTAGTAATGTTGCAGAATCTTTCTCAGAAGTTGTTCCATGGGATAGCCGATTCCTCAGGTAAGAGCTACTTGTTTGTTCAATCCTCCATCTTAGGCCTGCTCCTCAGGTGCATCCTCCTTCTCGCAGCGATTTCCTAGGAACAGATTTCGAAGAACAGCTCTGATCACAGAATCACAGATTGGTTAGGGTTGGAAAGGACCTCTGGAGATCATGTAGTGCAACCCCCCTGCCAGAGCAGGGTCACCTACAGCAGGTTGCACAGGATGACCTCCAGGCGGGTTTTGAATGTCTCTGGGGTGGGAGAGTCTACCACCTCCCTGGGCAGCCTGTTCCAGCGCTCTGCCACCCTCAAAGTAAAGAAGTTCCTCCTCATGCTTTGATAGAAGTTCCTAGGTTCCAGTTTGTACCCGTTACCTCTTGTCCTGGATCATCTTTGATGATCCAGGACATGAGGTAACGGGCACCAATTGGAACGTAGGAACTTGAACTTGAACTGGAAGGTAGGAACTTGAACTTGAACATAGGATTATCCTTGATGATTCAGGATAGCTGTGTGTCTGACCAGTCTGTCTTTCGAAGGAGGTCCTGGGCCAGCTCCAGCCATGCTGTGCTGAGCAGAGCCCCTGGCAGCAGCCCCACACCTCACTCCCAGTGTGCCTGAATGGAAAAGGTACAAAAGTTGCTCCAACACTTTCTGAAAAACTCTATAGTGTTACCCCACAAGCGCAAAGCGACGGCAAAGCCCGTGAAATGACACCGGTGCTTCCAGAAAATGTCAAGCTTCCTGCCCAAGGGTGACATGCCATGCGGTGGGGTCAGGGCCACGCGCTGAGCACCCGGTGCGCTGGGGTTGCCCCAGCGGTTCCTGAGCAGCTCCTGCAGTGCTGCCGCCGGTACCGTTCTGGCGGCTGTAGTTGTTTAAAAAGCCGTTGTTGTTTCCGGCGTAATCTGACGGCAGTTTTCTCGGGCATTTGGGCCTCTTCTAATAAGTGTGCTGTGAGTACATCTGCAAGCATTCACCTGTCGAGGTCAAATGACTGGTGGTGCTCATCTGCCCCCGTGCTACTGCTGCTGCCTCCCGTGAATGCTCATGTGCCTGCGTGCCCCTGTACAGGCACAGATGCACGCGCGCAACACCTGATCCCGCATCCTAATTATTTTTCGCCCGGTTCTCGGAGTTGTTCTGCTTCCGGCTGATGAATGGGAAAGTGTAGTAGTGCTGTTTCATTTCACCAGCCTCTCAAGTGTGGAAATTATGGTAAATTTGAGAACAAGCGAGATTAGATTGATAGTTACACCTCCTCCTTTAATTAGCCAACCACAGGATCTGTGGAGGCAAAGGCCGGGGGGGTGTGTCGGTGTATATAACGTGTATTGTCTATGTGAAAGATTAATCAAAAGGAGTTGCTTGAGGTGGGAAGGCTTTTCCGGAGAGGTTCCACATGTTGTCAGGTAGTCCCTCTGAATGGCAGCTTCCGGTTCGGTCCCTTAGCTTTCGGAAGTGACATTTAGTCTGATATGTGCCAGCCGTGCAATCTACCTAGCCCCGCAAAGTGCAAATATTAACATAAATGCATATTAAGATAGTGTGTGTTAGCTCCTGAACTGAAATAGAGAGCGGGTGTTCCAGCGGAGGCAAGCAAATCGTGTTGATTTACAGTGGCTTGAGGATTTGGCCCATTACCGCTTCTTTATACACTTTTAAAAAGAAATGCCAACTCGATAGTTTAGGCTTTAACTGGAACATGGCAAGTAATTGTATGTTTTGCCGGACCCCTAGTAATGTTGCAGAATCTTTCTCAGAAGTTGTTCCATGGGATAGCCGATTCCTCAGGTAAGAGCTACTTGTTTGTTCAATCCTCCATCTTAGGCCTGCTCCTCAGGTGCATCCTCCTTCTCGCAGCGATTTCCTAGGAACAGATTTCGAAGAACAGCTCTGATCACAGAATCACAGATTGGTTAGGCTTGGAAAGGACCTCTGGAGATCATCCAGCCCAACCCCCCTGCCAGAGCAGGGTCACCTACAGCAGGTTGCACAGGATGACCTCCAGGCGGGTTTTGAATGTTTCTGGGGTGGGAGACTCTACCGCCTCCCTGGGCAGCCTGTTCCAGCGCTCTGCCACCCTCAAAGTAAAGAAGTTCCTCCTCATGCTTTGATAGAAGTTCCTAGGTTCCAGTTTGTACCCGTTACCTCTTGTCCTGGATCATCTTTGATGATCCAGGACAAGAGGTAACGGGCACCAATTGGAACGTAGGAACTTGAACTTGAACTGGAACGTAGGAACTTGAACATAGGATTATCCTTGATGATTCAGGATAGCTGTGTGTCTGACCAGTCTGTCTTTCGAAGGAGGTCCTGGGCCAGCTCCAGCCATGCTGTGCTGAGCAGAGCCCCTGGCAGCAGCCCCACAGCTCACTCCCAGTGTGCCTGAATGGAAAAGGTACCAAAGTTGCTCCAACACTTTCTGAAAAACTCTATAGTGTTACCCCACAAGCGCAAAGCGACGGCAAAGCCCGTGAAATGACACCGGTGCTTCCAGAAAATGTCAAGCTTCCTGCCCAAGGCTGACATGCCATGCGGTGGGGTCAGGGCCACGCGCTGAGCACCCGGTGCGCTGGGGTTGCCCCAGCGGTTCCTGAGCAGCTCCTGCAGTGCTGCCGCCGGTACCGTTCTGGCGGCTGTAGTTGTTTAAAAAGCCGTTGTTGTTTCCGGCGTAATCTGACGGCAGTTTTCTCGGGCATTTGGGCCTCTTCTAATAAGTGTGCTGTGAGTACATCTGCAAGCATTCACCTGTCGAGGTCAAATGACTGGTGGTGCTCATCTGCCCCCGTGCTACTGCTGCTGCCTCCCGTGAATGCTCATGTGCCTGCGTGCCCCTGTACAGGCACAGATGCACGCGCGCAACACCTGATCCCGCATCCTAACTATTTTTCGCCCGGTTCTCTGAGTTGTTCTGCTTCCGGCTGATGAATGGGAAAGTGTAGTAGTGCTGTTTCATTTCACCAGCCTCTCAAGTGTGGAAATTATGGTAAATTTGAGAACAAGCCAGATTAGATTGATAGTTACATCTCCTCCTTTAATTAGCCAACCACAGGATCTGTGGAGGCAAAGGCCGGGGGGGTGTGTCGGTGTATATAACGTGTATTGTCTATGTGAAAGATTAATCAAAAGGAGTTGCTTGAGGTGGGAAGGCTTTTCCGGAGAGGTTCCACATGTTGTCAGGTAGTCCCTCTGAATGGCAGCTTCCGGTTCGGTCCCTTAGCTTTCGGAAGTGACATTTAGTCTGATATGTGCCAGCCGTGCAATCTACCTAGCCCCGCAAAGTGCAAATATTAACCTAAATGCATATTAAGATACTGTGTGTTAGCTCCTGAACTGAAATAGAGAGCGGGTGTTCCAGCGGAGGCAAGCAAATCGTGTTGATTTACAGTGGCTTGCGGATTTGGCCCATTACCGCTTCTTTATACACTTTTAAAAAGAAATGCCAACTCGATAGTTTAGGCTTTAACTGGAACATGGCAAGTAATTGTATGTTTTGGCGGACCCCTAGTAATGTTGCAGAATCTTTCTCAGAAGTTGTTCCATGGGATAGCCGATTCCTCAGGTAAGAGCTACTTGTTTGTTCAATCCTCCATCTTAGGCCTGCTCCTCAGGTGCATCCTCCTTCTCGCAGCGATTTCCTAGGAACAGATTTCGAAGAACAGCTCTGATCACAGAATCACAGATTGGTTAGGGTTGGAAAGGACCTCTGGAGATCATCCAGCCCAACCCCCCTGCCAGAGCAGGGTCACCTACAGCAGGTTGCACAGGATGACCTCCAGGCGGGTTTTGAATGTTTCTGGGGTGGGAGACTCTACCGCCTCCCTGGGCAGCCTGTTCCAGCGCTCTGCCACCCTCAAAGTAAAGAAGTTCCTCCTCATGCTTTGATAGAAGTTCCTACGTTCCAGTTTGTACCCGTTACCTCTTGTCCTGGATCATCTTTGATGATCCAGGACAAGAGGTAACGGGCACCAATTGGAACGTAGGAACTTGAACTTGAACTGGAACGTAGGAACTTGAACATAGGATTATCCTTGATGATTCAGGATAGCTGTGTGTCTGACCAGTCTGTCTTTCGAAGGAGGTCCTGGGCCAGCTCCAGCCATGCTGTGCTGAGCAGAGCCCCTGGCAGCAGCCCCACACCTCACTCCCAGTGTGCCTGAATGGAAAAGGTACCAAAGTTGCTCCAACACTTTCTGAAAAACTCTATAGTGTTACCCCACAAGCGCAAAGCGACGGCAAAGCCCGTGAAATGACACCGGTGCTTCCAGAAAATGTCAAGCTTCCTGCCCAAGGGTGACATGCCATGCGGTGGGGTCAGGGCCACGCGCTGAGCACCCGGTGCGCTGGGGTTGCCCCAGCGGTTCCTGAGCAGCTCCTGCAGTGCTGCCGCCGGTACCGTTCTGGCGGCTGTAGTTGTTTAAAAAGCCGTTGTTGTTTCCGGCGTAATCTGACGGCAGTTTTCTCGGGCATTTGGGCCTCTTCTAATAAGTGTGCTGTGAGTACATCTGCAAGCATTCACCTGTCGAGGTCAAATGACTGGTGGTGCTCATCTGCCCCCGTGCTACTGCTGCTGCCTCCCGTGAATGCTCATGTGCCTGCGTGCCCCTGTACAGGCACAGATGCACGCGCGCAACACCTGATCCCGCATCCTAATTATTTTTCGCCCGGTTCTCGGAGTTGTTCTGCTTCCGGCTGATGAATGGGAAAGTGTAGTAGTGCTGTTTCATTTCACCAGCCTCTCAAGTGTGGAAATTATGGTAAATTTGAGAACAAGCCAGATTAGATTGATAGTTACACCTCCTCCTTTAATTAGCCAACCACAGGATCTGTGGAGGCAAAGGCCGGGGGGGTGTGTCGGTGTATATAAGGTGTATTGTCTATGTGAAAGATTAATCAAAAGGAGTTGCTTGAGGTGGGAAGGCTTTTCCGGAGAGGTTCCACATGTTGTCAGGTAGTCCCTCTGAATGGCAGCTTCCGGTTCGGTCCCTTAGCTTTCGGAAGTGACATTTAGTCTGATATGTGCCAGCCGTGCAATCTACCTAGCCCTGCAAAGTGCAAATATTAACCTAAATGCATATTAAGATACTGTGTGTTAGCTCCTGAACTGAAATAGAGAGCGGGTGTTCCAGCGGAGGCAAGCAAATCGTGTTGATTTACAGTGGCTTGCGGATTTGGCCCATTACCGCTTCTTTATACACTTTTAAAAAGAAATGCCAACTCGATAGTTTAGGCTTTAACTGGAACATGGCAAGTAATTGTATGTTTTGGCTGACCCCTAGTAATGTTGCAGAATCTTTCTCAGAAGATGTTCCATGGGATAGCCGATTCCTCAGGTAAGAGCTACTTGTTTGTTCAATCCTCCATCTTAGGCCTGCTCCTCAGGTGCATCCTCCTTCTCGCAGCGATTTCCTAGGAACAGATTTCGAAGAACAGCTCTGATCACAGAATCACAGATTGGTTAGGGTTGGAAAGGACCTCTGGAGATCATCCAGCCCAACCCCCCTGCCAGAGCAGGGTCACCTACAGCAGGTTGCACAGGATGACCTCCAGGCGGGTTTTGAATGTTTCTGGGGTCGGAGACTCTACTGCCTCCCTGGGCAGCCTGTTCCAGCGCTCTGCCACCCTCAAAGTAAAGAAGTTCCTCCTCATGCTTTGATAGAAGTTCCTAGGTTCCAGTTTGTACCCGTTACCTCTTGTCCTGGATCATCTTTGATGATCCAGGACAAGAGGTAACGGGCACCAATTGGAACGTAGGAACTTGAACTTGAACTGGAACGTAGGAACTTGAACATAGGATTATCCTTGATGATTCAGGATAGCTGTGTGTCTGACCAGTCTGTCTTTCGAAGGAGGTCCTGGACCAGCTCCAGCCATGCCGTGCTGAGCAGAGCCCCTGGCAGCAGCCCCACAGCTCACTCCCAGTGTGCCTGAATGGAAAAGGTACCAAAGTTGCTCCAACACTTTCTGAAAAACTCTATAGTGTTACCCCACAAGCGCAAAGCGACGGCAAAGCCCGTGAAATGACACCGGTGCTTCCAGAAAATGTCAAGCTTCCTGCCCAAGGGTGACATGCCATGCGGTGGGGTCAGGGCCACGCGCTGAGCACCCGGTGCGCTGGGGTTGCCCCAGCGGTTCCTGAGCAGCTCCTGCAGTGCTGCCGCCGGTACCGTTCTGGCGGCTGTAGTTGTTTAAAAAGCCGTTGTTGTTTCCGGCGTAATCTGACGGCAGTTTTCTCGGGCATTTGGGCCTCTTCTAATAAGTGTGCTGTGAGTACATCTGCAAGCATTCACCTGTCGAGGTCAAATGACTGGTGGTGCTCATCTGCCCCCGTGCTACTGCTGCTGCCTCCCGTGAATGCTCATGTGCCTGCGTGCCCCTGTACAGGCACAGATGCACGCGCGCAACACCTGATCCCGCATCCTAATTATTTTTTGCCCGGTTCTCTGAGTTGTTCTGCTTCCGGCTGATGAATGGGAAAGTGTAGTAGTGCTGTTTCATTTCACCAGCCTCTCAAGTGTGGAAATTATGGTAAATTTGAGAACAAGCCAGATTAGATTGATAGTTACACCTCCTCCTTTAATTAGCCAACCACAGGATCTGTGGAGGCAAAGGCCGGGGGGGTGTGTCGGTGTATATAAGGTGTATTGTCTATGTGAAAGATTAATCAAAAGGAGTTGCTTGAGGTGGGAAGGCTTTTCCGGAGAGGTTCCACATGTTGTCAGGTAGTCCCTCTGAATGGCAGCTTCCGGTTCGGTCCCTTAGCTTTCGGAAGTGACATTTAGTCTGATATGTGCCAGCCGTGCAATCTACCTAGCCCCGCAAAGTGCAAATATTAACCTAAATGCATATTAAGATAGTGTGTGTTAGCTCCTGAACTGAAATAGAGAGCGGGTGTTCCAGCGGAGGCAAGCAAATCGTGTTGATTTACAGTGGCTTGAGGATTTGGCCCATTACCGCTTCTTTATACACTTTTAAAAAGAAATGCCAACTCGATAGTTTAGGCTTTAACTGGAACATGGCAAGTAATTGTATGTTTTGGCGGACCCCTAGTAATGTTGCAGAATCTTTCTCAGAAGTTGTTCCATGGGATAGCCGATTCCTCAGGTAAGAGCTACTTGTTTGTTCAATCCTCCATCTTAGGCCTGCTCCTCAGGTGCATCCTCCTTCTCGCAGCGATTTCCTAGGAACAGATTTCGAAGAACAGCTCTGATCACAGAATCACAGATTGGTTAGGGTTGGAAAGGAGCTCTGGAGATCATCCAGTCCAACCCCCCTGACAGAGCAGGGTCACTTACAGCAGGTTGCACAGGATGACCTCCAGGCGGGTTTTGAATGTTTCTGGGGTCGGAGACTCTACCGCCTCCCTGGGCAGCCTGTTCCAGCGCTCTGCCACCCTCAAAGTAAAGAAGTTCCTCCTCATGCTTTGATAGAAGTTCCTAGGTTCCAGTTTGTACCCGTTACCTCTTGTCCTGGATCATCTTTGATGATCCAGGACAAGAGGTAACGGGCACCAATTGGAACGTAGGAACTTGAACTTGAACTGGAACGTAGGAACTTGAACTTGAACATAGGATTATCCTTGATGATTCAGGATAGCTGTGTGTCTGACCAGTCTGTCTTTCGAAGGAGGTCCTGGGCCAGCTCCAGCCATGCTGTGCTGAGCAGAGCCCCTGGCAGCAGCCCCACAGCTCACTCCCAGTGTGCCTGAATGGAAAAGGTACCAAAGTTGCTCCAACACTTTCTGAAAAACTCTATAGTGTTACCCCACAAGCGCAAAGCGACGGCAAAGCCCGTGAAATGACACCGGTGCTTCCAGAAAATGTCAAGCTTCCTGCCCAAGGCTGACATGCCATGCGGTGGGGTCAGGGCCACGCGCTGAGCACCCGGTGCGCTGGGGTTGCCCCAGCGGTTCCTGAGCAGCTCCTGCAGTGCTGCCGCCGGTACCGTTCTGGCGGCTGTAGTTGTTTAAAAAGCCGTTGTTGTTTCCGGCGTAATCTGACGGCAGTTTTCTCGGGCATTTGGGCCTCTTCTAATAAGTGTGCTGTGAGTACATCTGCAAGCATTCACCTGTCGAGGTCAAATGACTGGTGGTGCTCATCTGCCCCCGTGCTACTGCTGCTGCCTCCCGTGAATGCTCATGTGCCTGCGTGCCCCTGTACAGGCACAGATGCACGCGCGCAACACCTGATCCCGCATCCTAATTATTTTTCGCCCGGTTCTCGGAGTTGTTCTGCTTCCGGCTGATGAATGGGAAAGTGTAGTGGTGCTGTTTCATTTCACCAGCCTCTCAAGTGTGGAAATTATGGTAAATTTGAGAACAAGCCAGATTAGATTGATAGTTACACCTCCTCCTTTAATTAGCCAACCACAGGATCTGTGGAGGCAGAGGCCGGGGGTGTGTGTCGGTGTATATAAGGTGTATTGTCTATGTGAAAGATTAATCAAAAGGAGTTGCTTGAGGTGGGAAGGCTTTTCCGGAGAGGTTCCACATGTTGTCAGGTAGTCCCTCTGAATGGCAGCTTCCGGTTCGGTCCCTTAGCTTTCGGAAGTGACATTTAGTCTGATATGTGCCAGCCGTGCAATCTACCTAGCCCTGCAAAGTGCAAATATTAACCTAAATGCATATTAAGATACTGTGTGTTAGCTCCTGAACTGAAATAGAGAGCGGGTGTTCCAGCAGAGGCAAGCAAATCGTGTTTATTTACAGTGGCTTGAGGATTTGGCCCATTACCGCTTCTTTATACACTTTTAAAAAGAAATGCCAACTCGATAGTTTAGGCTTTAACTGGAACATGGCAAGTAATTGTATGCTTTGGCGGACCCCTAGTAATGTTGCAGAATCTTTCTCAGAAGTTGTTCCATGGGATAGCCGATTCCTCAGGTAAGAGCTACTTGTTTGTTCAATCCTCCATCTTAGGCCTGCTCCTCAGGTGCATCCTCCTTCTCGCAGCGATTTCCTAGGAACAGATTTCGAAGAACAGCTCTGATCACAGAATCACAGATTGGTTAGGGTTGGAAAGGAGCTCTGGAGATCATCCAGTCCAACCCCCCTGACAGAGCAGGGTCACTTACAGCAGGTTGCACAGGATGACCTCCAGGCGGGTTTTGAATGTTTCTGGAGTCGGAGACTCTATCGCCTCCCTGGGCAGCCTGTTCCAGCGCTCTGCCACCCTCAAAGTAAAGAAGTTCCTCCTCATGCTTTGATAGAAGTTCCTAGGTTCCAGTTTGTACCCGTTACCTCTTGTCCTGGATCATCTTTGATGATCCAGGACAAGAGGTAACGGGCACCAATTGGAACGTAGGAACTTGAACTTGAACTGGAACGTAGGAACTTGAACATAGGATTATCCTTGATGATTCAGGATAGCTGTGTGTCTGACCAGTCTGTCTTTCGAAGGAGGTCCTTGACCAGCTCCAGCCATGCTGTGCTGAGCAGAGCCCCTGGCAGCAGCCCCACAGCTCACTCCCAGTGTGCCTGAATGGAAAAGGTACCAAAGTTGCTCCAACACTTTCTGAAAAACTCTATAGTGTTACCCCACAAGCGCAAAGCGACGGCAAAGCCCGTGAAATGACACCGGTGCTTCCAGAAAATGCCAAGCTTCCTGCCCAAGGGTGACATGCCATGCGGTGGGGTCAGGGCCACGCGCTGAGCACCCGGTGCGCTGGGGTTGCCCCAGCGGTTCCTGAGCAGCTCCTGCAGTGCTGCCGCCGGTACCGTTCTGGCGGCTGTAGTTGTTTAAAAAGCCGTTGTTGTTTCCGGCGTAATCTGACGGCAGTTTTCTCGGGCATTTGGGCCTCTTCTAATAAGTGTGCTGTGAGTACATCTGCAAGCATTCACCTGTCGAGGTCAAATGACTGGTGGTGCTCATCTGCCCCCGTGCTACTGCTGCTGCCTCCCGTGAATGCTCATGTGCCTGCGTGCCCCTGTACAGGCACAGATGCACGCGCGCAACACCTGATCCCGCATCCTAATTATTTTTCGCCCGGTTCTCTGAGTTGTTCTGCTTCCGGCTGATGAATGGGAAAGTGTAGTAGTGCTGTTTCATTTCACCAGCCTCTCAAGTGTGGAAATTATGGTAAATTTGAGAACAAGCCAGATTAGATTGATAGTTACACCTCCTCCTTTAATTAGCCAACCACAGGATCTGTGGAGGCAAAGGCCGGGGGGGTGTGTCGGTGTATATAAGGTGTATTGTCTATGTGAAAGATTAATCAAAAGGAGTTGCTTGAGGTGGGAAGGCTTTTCCGGAGAGGTTCCACATGTTGTCAGGTAGTCCCTCTGAATGGCAGCTTCCGGTTCGGTCCCTTAGCTTTCGGAAGTGACATTTAGTCTGATATGTGCCAGCCGTGCAATCTACCTAGCCCCGCAAAGTGCAAATATTAACCTAAATGCATATTAAGATACTGTGTGTTAGCTCCTGAACTGAAATAGAGAGCGGGTGTTCCAGCGGAGGCAAGCAAATCGTGTTGATTTACAGTGGCTTGAGGATTTGGCCCATTACCGCTTCTTTATACACTTTTAAAAAGAAATGCCAACTCGATAGTTTAGGCTTTAACTGGAACATGGCAAGTAATTGTATGTTTTGGCGGACCCCTAGTAATGTTGCAGAATCTTTCTCAGAAGTTGTTCCATGGGATAGCCGATTCCTCAGGTAAGAGCTACTTGTTTGTTCAATCCTCCATCTTAGGCCTGCTCCTCAGGTGCATCCTCCTTCTCGCAGCGATTTCCTAGGAACAGATTTCGAAGAACAGCTCTGATCACAGAATCACAGATTGGTTAGGGTTGGAAAGGAGCTCTGGAGATCATCCAGTCCAACCCCCCTGACAGAGCAGGGTCACTTACAGCAGGTTGCACAGGATGACCTCCAGGCAGGTTTTGAATGTTTCTGGGGTCGGAGACTCTACCGCCTCCCTGGGCAGCCTGTTCCAGCGCTCTGCCACCCTCAAAGTAAAGAAGTTCCTCCTCATGCTTTGATAGAAGTTCCTAGGTTCCAGTTTGTACCCGTTACCTCTTGTCCTGGATCATCTTTGATGATCCAGGACAAGAGGTAACGGGCACCAATTGGAACGTAGGAACTTGAACTTGAACTGGAACGTAGGAACTTGAACTTGAACATAGGATTATCCTTGATGATTCAGGATAGCTGTGTGTCTGACCAGTCTGTCTTTCGAAGGAGGTCCTGGGCCAGCTCCAGCCATGCTGTGTTGAGCAGAGCCCCTGGCAGCAGCCCCACAGCTCACTCCCAGTGTGCCTGAATGGAAAAGGTACCAAAGTTGCTCCAACACTTTCTGAAAAACTCTATAGTGTTACCCCACAAGCGCAAAGCGACGGCAAAGCCCGTGAAATGACACCGGTGCTTCCAGAAAATGTCAAGCTTCCTGCCCAAGGGTGACATGCCATGCGGTGGGGTCAGGGCCACGCGCTGAGCACCCGGTGCGCTGGGGTTGCCCCAGCGGTTCCTGAGCAGCTCCTGCAGTGCTGCCGCCGGTACCGTTCTGGCGGCTGTAGTTGTTTAAAAAGCCGTTGTTGTTTCCGGCGTAATCTGACGGCAGTTTTCTCGGGCATTTGGGCCTCTTCTAATAAGTGTGCTGTGAGTACATCTGCAAGCATTCACCTGTCGAGGTCAAATGACTGGTGGTGCTCATCTGCCCCCGTGCTACTGCTGCTGCCTCCCGTGAATGCTCATGTGCCTGCGTGCCCCTGTACAGGCACAGATGCACGCGCGCAACACCTGATCCCGCATCCTAATTATTTTTCGCCCGGTTCTCGGAGTTGTTCTGCTTCCGGCTGATGAATGGGAAAGTGTAGTGGTGCTGTTTCATTTCACCAGCCTCTCAAGTGTGGAAATTATGGTAAATTTGAGAACAAGCCAGATTAGATTGATAGTTACACCTCCTCCTTTAATTAGCCAACCACAGGATCTGTGGAGGCAAAGGCCGGGGGGGTGTGTCGGTGTATATAAGGTGTATTGTCTATGTGAAAGATTAATCAAAAGGAGTTGCTTGAGGTGGGAAGGCTTTTCCGGAGAGGTTCCACATGTTGTCAGGTAGTCCCTCTGAATGGCAGCTTCCGGTTCGGTCCCTTAGCTTTCGGAAGTGACATTTAGTCTGATATGTGCCAGCCGTGCAATCTACCTAGCCCTGCAAAGTGCAAATATTAACCTAAATGCATATTAAGATACTGTGTGTTAGCTCCTGAACTGAAATAGAGAGCGGGTGTTCCAGCAGAGGCAAGCAAATCGTGTTTATTTACAGTGGCTTGAGGATTTGGCCCATTACCGCTTCTTTATACACTTTTAAAAAGAAATGCCAACTCGATAGTTTAGGCTTTAACTGGAACATGGCAAGTAATTGTATGCTTTGGCGGACCCCTAGTAATGTTGCAGAATCTTTCTCAGAAGTTGTTCCATGGGATAGCCGATTCCTCAGGTAAGAGCTACTTGTTTGTTCAATCCTCCATCTTAGGCCTGCTCCTCAGGTGCATCCTCCTTCTCGCAGCGATTTCCTAGGAACAGATTTCGAAGAACAGCTCTGATCACAGAATCACAGATTGGTTAGGGTTGGAAAGGAGCTCTGGAGATCATCCAGTCCAACCCCCCTGACAGAGCAGGGTCACTTACAGCAGGTTGCACAGGATGACCTCCAGGCGGGTTTTGAATGTTTCTGGAGTCGGAGACTCTATCGCCTCCCTGGGCAGCCTGTTCCAGCGCTCTGCCACCCTCAAAGTAAAGAAGTTCCTCCTCATGCTTTGATAGAAGTTCCTAGGTTCCAGTTTGTACCCGTTACCTCTTGTCCTGGATCATCTTTGATGATCCAGGACAAGAGGTAACGGGCACCAATTGGAACGTAGGAACTTGAACTTGAACTGGAACGTAGGAACTTGAACATAGGATTATCCTTGATGATTCAGGATAGCTGTGTGTCTGACCAGTCTGTCTTTCGAAGGAGGTCCTTGACCAGCTCCAGCCATGCTGTGCTGAGCAGAGCCCCTGGCAGCAGCCCCACAGCTCACTCCCAGTGTGCCTGAATGGAAAAGGTACCAAAGTTGCTCCAACACTTTCTGAAAAACTCTATAGTGTTACCCCACAAGCGCAAAGCGACGGCAAAGCCCGTGAAATGACACCGGTGCTTCCAGAAAATGCCAAGCTTCCTGCCCAAGGGTGACATGCCATGCGGTGGGGTCAGGGCCACGCGCTGAGCACCCGGTGCGCTGGGGTTGCCCCAGCGGTTCCTGAGCAGCTCCTGCAGTGCTGCCGCCGGTACCGTTCTGGCGGCTGTAGTTGTTTAAAAAGCCGTTGTTGTTTCCGGCGTAATCTGACGGCAGTTTTCTCGGGCATTTGGGCCTCTTCTAATAAGTGTGCTGTGAGTACATCTGCAAGCATTCACCTGTCGAGGTCAAATGACTGGTGGTGCTCATCTGCCCCCGTGCTACTGCTGCTGCCTCCCGTGAATGCTCATGTGCCTGCGTGCCCCTGTACAGGCACAGATGCACGCGCGCAACACCTGATCCCGCATCCTAATTATTTTTTGCCCGGTTCTCTGAGTTGTTCTGCTTCCGGCTGATGAATGGGAAAGTGTAGTAGTGCTGTTTCATTTCACCAGCCTCTCAAGTGTGGAAATTATGGTAAATTTGAGAACAAGCCAGATTAGATTGATAGTTACACCTCCTCCTTTAATTAGCCAACCACAGGATCTGTGGAGGCAAAGGCCGGGGGGGTGTGTCGGTGTATATAAGGTGTATTGTCTATGTGAAAGATTAATCAAAAGGAGTTGCTTGAGGTGGGAAGGCTTTTCCGGAGAGGTTCCACATGTTGTCAGGTAGTCCCTCTGAATGGCAGCTTCCGGTTCGGTCCCTTAGCTTTCGGAAGTGACATTTAGTCTGATATGTGCCAGCCGTGCAATCTACCTAGCCCCGCAAAGTGCAAATATTAACCTAAATGCATATTAAGATACTGTGTGTTAGCTCCTGAACTGAAATAGAGAGCGGGTGTTCCAGCGGAGGCAAGCAAATCGTGTTGATTTACAGTGGCTTGCGGATTTGGCCCATTACCGCTTCTTTATACACTTTTAAAAAGAAATGCCAACTCGATAGTTTAGGCTTTAACTGGAACATGGCAAGTAATTGTATGTTTTGGCGGACCCCTAGTAATGTTGCAGAATCTTTCTCAGAAGTTGTTCCATGGGATAGCCGATTCCTCAGGTAAGAGCTACTTGTTTGTTCAATCCTCCATCTTAGGCCTGCTCCTCAGGTGCATCCTCCTTCTCGCAGCGATTTCCTAGGAACAGATTTCGAAGAACAGCTCTGATCACAGAATCACAGATTGGTTAGGGTTGGAAAGGAGCTCTGGAGATCATCCAGTCCAACCCCCCTGACAGAGCAGGGTCACTTAGAGCAGGTTGCACAGGATGACCTCCAGGCGGGTTTTGAATGTTTCTGGGGTCGGAGACTCTACCGCCTCCCTGGGCAGCCTGTTCCAGCGCTCTGCCACCCTCAAAGTAAAGAAGTTCCTCCTCATGCTTTGATAGAAGTTCCTAGGTTCCAGTTTGTACCCGTTACCTCTTGTCCTGGATCATCTTTGATGATCCAGGACAAGAGGTAACGGGCACCAATTGGAACGTAGGAACTTGAACTTGAACTGGAACGTAGGAACTTGAACATAGGATTATCCTTGATGATTCAGGATAGCTGTGTGTCTGACCAGTCTGTCTTTCGAAGGAGGTCCTTGACCAGCTCCGGCCATGCTGTGCTGAGCAGAGCCCCTGGCAGCAGCCCCACAGCTCACTCCCAGTGTGCCTGAATGGAAAAGGTACCAAAGTTGCTCCAACACTTTCTGAAAAACTCTATAGTGTTACCCCACAAGCGCAAAGCGACGGCAAAGCCCGTGAAATGACACCGGTGCTTCCAGAAAATGCCAAGCTTCCTGCCCAAGGGTGACATGCCATGCGGTGGGGTCAGGGCCACGCGCTGAGCACCCGGTGCGCTGGGGTTGCCCCAGCGGTTCCTGAGCAGCTCCTGCAGTGCTGCCGCCGGTACCGTTCTGGCGGCTGTAGTTGTTTAAAAAGCCGTTGTTGTTTCCGGCGTAATCTGACGGCAGTTTTCTCGGGCATTTGGGCCTCTTCTAATAAGTGTGCTGTGAGTACATCTGCAAGCATTCACCTGTCGAGGTCAAATGACTGGTGGTGCTCATCTGCCCCCGTGCTACTGCTGCTGCCTCCCGTGAATGCTCATGTGCCTGCGTGCCCCTGTACAGGCACAGATGCACGCGCGCAACACCTGATCCCGCATCCTAATTATTTTTCGCCCGGTTCTCGGAGTTGTTCTGCTTCCGGCTGATGAATGGGAAAGTGTAGTGGTGCTGTTTCATTTCACCAGCCTCTCAAGTGTGGAAATTATGGTAAATTTGAGAACAAGCCAGATTAGATTGATAGTTACACCTCCTCCTTTAATTAGCCAACCACAGGATCTGTGGAGGCAAAGGCCGGGGGGGTGTGTCGGTGTATATAAGGTGTATTGTCTATGTGAAAGATTAATCAAAAGGAGTTGCTTGAGGTGGGAAGGCTTTTCCGGAGAGGTTCCACATGTTGTCAGGTAGTCCCTCTGAATGGCAGCTTCCGGTTCGGTCCCTTAGCTTTCGGAAGTGACATTTAGTCTGATATGTGCCAGCCGTGCAATCTACCTAGCCCCGCAAAGTGCAAATATTAACCTAAATGCATATTAAGATACTGTGTGTTAGCTCCTGAACTGAAATAGAGAGCGGGTGTTCCAGCGGAGGCAAGCAAATCGTGTTGATTTACAGTGGCTTGAGGATTTGGCCCATTACCGCTTCTTTATACACTTTTAAAAAGAAATGCCAACTCGATAGTTTAGGCTTTAACTGGAACATGGCAAGTAATTGTATGTTTTGGCGGACCCCTAGTAATGTTGCAGAATCTTTCTCAGAAGTTGTTCCATGGGATAGCCGATTCCTCAGGTAAGAGCTACTTGTTTGTTCAATCCTCCATCTTAGGCCTGCTCCTCAGGTGCATCCTCCTTCTCGCAGCGATTTCCTAGGAACAGATTTCGAAGAACAGCTCTGATCACAGAATCACAGATTGGTTAGGGTTGGAAAGGAGCTCTGGAGATCATCCAGTCCAACCCCCCTGACAGAGCAGGGTCACTTACAGCAGGTTGCACAGGATGACCTCCAGGCGGGTTTTGAATGTTTCTGGAGTCGGAGACTCTATCGCCTCCCTGGGCAGCCTGTTCCAGCGCTCTGCCACCCTCAAAGTAAAGAAGTTCCTCCTCATGCTTTGATAGAAGTTCCTAGGTTCCAGTTTGTACCCGTTACCTCTTGTCCTGGATCATCTTTGATGATCCAGGACAAGAGGTAACGGGCACCAATTGGAACGTAGGAACTTGAACTTGAACTGGAAGGTAGGAACTTGAACTTGAACATAGGATTATCCTTGATGATTCAGGATAGCTGTGTGTCTGACCAGTCTGTCTTTCGAAGGAGGTCCTGGGCCAGCTCCAGCCATGCTGTGCTGAGCAGAGCCCCTGGCAGCAGCCCCACAGCTCACTCCCAGTGTGCCTGAATGGAAAAGGTACCAAAGTTGCTCCAACACTTTCTGAAAAACTCTATAGTGTTACCCCACAAGCGCAAAGCGACGGCAAAGCCCGTGAAATGACACCGGTGCTTCCAGAAAATGCCAAGCTTCCTGCCCAAGGGTGACATGCCATGCGGTGGGGTCAGGGCCACGCGCTGAGCACCCGGTGCGCTGGGGTTGCCCCAGCGGTTCCTGAGCAGCTCCTGCAGTGCTGCCGCCGGTACCGTTCTGGCGGCTGTAGTTGTTTAAAAAGCCGTTGTTGTTTCCGGCGTAATCTGACGGCAGTTTTCTCGGGCATTTGGGCCTCTTCTAATAAGTGTGCTGTGAGTACATCTGCAAGCATTCACCTGTCGAGGTCAAATGACTGGTGGTGCTCATCTGCCCCCGTGCTACTGCTGCTGCCTCCTGTGAATGCTCATGTGCCTGCGTGCCCCTGTACAGGCACAGATGCACGCGCGCAACACCTGATCCCGCATCCTAATTATTTTTCGCCCGGTTCTCGGAGTTGTTCTGCTTCCGGCTGATGAATGGGAAAGTGTAGTGGTGCTGTTTCATTTCACCAGCCTCTCAAGTGTGGAAATTATGGTAAATTTGAGAACAAGCCAGATTAGATTGATAGTTACACCTCCTCCTTTAATTAGCCAACCACAGGATCTGTGGAGGCAAAGGCCGGGGGGGTGTGTCGGTGTATATAAGGTGTATTGTCTATGTGAAAGATTAATCAAAAGGAGTTGCTTGAGGTGGGAAGGCTTTTCCGGAGAGGTTCCACATGTTGTCAGGTAGTCCCTCTGAATGGCAGCTTCCGGTTCGGTCCCTTAGCTTTCGGAAGTGACATTTAGTCTGATATGTGCCAGCCGTGCAATCTACCTAGCCCCACAAAGTGCAAATATTAACATAAATGCATATTAAGATACTGTGTGTTAGCTCCTGAACTGAAATAGAGAGCGGGTGTTCCAGCAGAGGCAAGCAAATCGTGTTGATTTACAGTGGCTTGAGGATTTGGCCCATTACCGCTTCTTTATACACTTTTAAAAAGAAATGCCAACTCGATAGTTTAGGCTTTAACTGGAACATGGCAAGTAATTGTATGCTTTGGCGGACCCCTAGTAATGTTGCAGAATCTTTCTCAGAAGTTGTTCCATGGGATAGCCGATTCCTCAGGTAAGAGCTACTTGTTTGTTCAATCCTCCATCTTAGGCCTGCTCCTCAGGTGCATCCTCCTTCTCGCAGCGATTTCCTAGGAACAGATTTCGAAGAACAGCTCTGATCACAGAATCACAGATTGGTTAGGGTTGGAAAGGAGCTCTGGAGATCATCCAGTCCAACCCCCCTGCCAGAGCAGGGTCACTTACAGCAGGTTGCACAGGATGACCTCCAGGCGGGTTTTGAATGTTTCTGGAGTCGGAGACTCTATCGCCTCCCTGGGCAGCCTGTTCCAGCGCTCTGCCACCCTCAAAGTAAAGAAGTTCCTCCTCATGCTTTGATAGAAGTTCCTAGGTTCCAGTTTGTACCCGTTACCTCTTGTCCTGGATCATCTTTGATGATCCAGGACAAGAGGTAACGGGCACCAATTGGAACGTAGGAACTTGAACTTGAACTGGAACGTAGGAACTTGAACATAGGATTATCCTTGATGATTCAGGATAGCTGTGTGTCTGACCAGTCTGTCTTTCGAAGGAGGTCCTTGACCAGCTCCAGCCATGCTGTGCTGAGCAGAGCCCCTGGCAGCAGCCCCACAGCTCACTCCCAGTGTGCCTGAATGGAAAAGGTACCAAAGTTGCTCCAACACTTTCTGAAAAACTCTATAGTGTTACCCCACAAGCGCAAAGCGACGGCAAAGCCCGTGAAATGACACCGGTGCTTCCAGAAAATGCCAAGCTTCCTGCCCAAGGGTGACATGCCATGCGGTGGGGTCAGGCCCACGCGCTGAGCACCCGGTGCGCTGGGGTTGCCCCAGCGGTTCCTGAGCAGCTCCTGCAGTGCTGCCGCCGGTACCGTTCTGGCGGCTGTAGTTGTTTAAAAAGCCGTTGTTGTTTCCGGCGTAATCTGACGGCAGTTTTCTCGGGCATTTGGGCCTCTTCTAATAAGTGTGCTGTGAGTACATCTGCAAGCATTCACCTGTCGAGGTCAAATGACTGGTGGTGCTCATCTGCCCCCGTGCTACTGCTGCTGCCTCCCGTGAATGCTCATGTGCCTGCGTGCCCCTGTACAGGCACAGATGCACGCGCGCAACACCTGATCCCGCATCCTAATTATTTTTCGCCCGGTTCTCGGAGTTGTTCTGCTTCCGGCTGATGAATGGGAAAGTGTAGTAGTGCTGTTTCATTTCACCAGCCTCTCAAGTGTGGAAATTATGGTAAATTTGAGAACAAGCCAGATTAGATTGATAGTTACACCTCCTCCTTTAATTAGCCAACCACAGGATCTGTGGAGGCAAAGGCCGGGGGGGTGTGTCGGTGTATATAAGGTGTATTGTCTATGTGAAAGATTAATCAAAAGGAGTTGCTTGAGGTGGGAAGGCTTTTCCGGAGAGGTTCCACATGTTGTCAGGTAGTCCCTCTGAATGGCAGCTTCCGGTTCGGTCCCTTAGCTTTCGGAAGTGACATTTAGTCTGATATGTGCCAGCCGTGCAATCTACCTAGCCCTGCAAAGTGCAAATATTAACCTAAATGCATATTAAGATACTGTGTGTTAGCTCCTGAACTGAAATAGAGAGCGGGTGTTCCAGCGGAGGCAAGCAAATCGTGTTGATTTACAGTGGCTTGAGGATTTGGCCCATTACCGCTTCTTTATACACTTTTAAAAAGAAATGCCAACTCGATAGTTTAGGCTTTAACTGGAACATGGCAAGTAATTGTATGCTTTGGCGGACCCCTAGTAATGTTGCAGAATCTTTCTCAGAAGTTGTTCCATGGGATAGCCGATTCCTCAGGTAAGAGCTACTTGTTTGTTCAATCCTCCATCTTAGGCCTGCTCCTCAGGTGCATCCTCCTTCTCGCAGCGATTTCCTAGGAACAGATTTCGAAGAACAGCTCTGATCACAGAATCACAGATTGGTTAGGGTTGGAAAGGAGCTCTGGAGATCATCCAGTCCAACCCCCCTGCCAGAGCAGGGTCACCTACAGCAGGTTGCACAGGATGACCTCCAGGCGGGTTTTGAATGTCTCTGGGGTCGGAGACTCTACCGCCTCCCTGGGCAGCCTGTTCCAGCGCTCTGCCACCCTCAAAGTAAAGAAGTTCCTCCTCATGCTTTGATAGAAGTTCCTAGGTTCCAGTTTGTACCCGTTACCTCTTGTCCTGGATCATCTTTGATGATCCAGGACAAGAGGTAACGGGCACCAATTGGAACGTAGGAACTTGAACTTGAACTGGAACGTAGGAACTTGAACTTGAACATAGGATTATCCTTGATGATTCAGGATAGCTGTGTGTCTGACCAGTCTGTCTTTCGAAGGAGGTCCTGGGCCAGCTCCAGCCATGCTGTGCTGAGCAGAGCCCCTGGCAGCAGCCCCACACCTCACTCCCAGTGTGCCTGAATGGAAAAGGTACCAAAGTTGCTCCAACACTTTCTGAAAAACTCTATAGTGTTACCCCACAAGCGCAAAGCGACGGCAAAGCCCGTGAAATGACACCGGTGCTTCCAGAAAATGTCAAGCTTCCTGCCCAAGGGTGACATGCCATGCGGTGGGGTCAGGGCCACGCGCTGAGCACCCGGTGCGCTGGGGTTGCCCCAGCGGTTCCTGAGCAGCTCCTGCAGTGCTGCCGCCGGTACCGTTCTGGCGGCTGTAGTTGTTTAAAAAGCCGTTGTTGTTTCCGGCGTAATCTGACGGCAGTTTTCTCGGGCATTTGGGCCTCTTCTAATAAGTGTGCTGTGAGTACATCTGCAAGCATTCACCTGTCGAGGTCAAATGACTGGTGGTGCTCATCTGCCCCCGTGCTACTGCTGCTGCCTCCCGTGAATGCTCATGTGCCTGCGTGCCCCTGTACAGGCACAGATGCACGCGCGCAACACCTGATCCCGCATCCTAATTATTTTTCGCCCGGTTCTCGGAGTTGTTCTGCTTCCGGCTGATGAATGGGAAAGTGTAGTAGTGCTGTTTCATTTCACCAGCCTCTCAAGTGTGGAAATTATGGTAAATTTGAGAACAAGCCAGATTAGATTGATAGTTACACCTCCTCCTTTAATTAGCCAACCACAGGATCTGTGGAGGCAAAGGCCGGGGGGTTGTGTCGGTGTATATAAGGTGTATTGTCTATGTGAAAGATTAATCAAAAGGAGTTGCTTGAGGTGGGAAGGCTTTTCCGGAGAGGTTCCACATGTTGTCAGGTAGTCCCTCTGAATGGCAGCTTCCGGTTCGGTCCCTTAGCTTTTGGAAGTGACATTTAGTCTGATATGTGCCAGCCGTGCAATCTACCTAGCCCTGCAAAGTGCAAATATTAACCTAAATGCATATTAAGATACTGTGTGTTAGCTCCTGAACTGCAATAGAGAGCGGGTGTTCCAGCGGAGGCAAGCAAATCGTGTTGATTTACAGTGGCTTGAGGATTTGGCCCATTACCGCTTCTTTATACACTTTTAAAAAGAAATGCAAACTCGATAGTTTAGGCTTTAACTGGAACATGGCAAGTAATTGTATGTTTTGGCGGACCCCTAGTAATGTTGCAGAATCTTTCTCAGAAGTTGTTCCATGGGATAGCCGATTCCTCAGGTAAGAGCTACTTGTTTGTTCAATCCTCCATCTTAGGCCTGCTCCTCAGGTGCATCCTCCTCGCAGCGATTTCCTAGGAACAGATTTCGAAGAACAGCTCTGATCACAGAATCAAAGATTGGTTAGGGTTGGAAAGGAGCTCTGGAGATCATGTAGTCCAACCCCCCTGCCAGAGCAGGGTCACCTACAGCAGGTTGCACAGGATGACCTCCAGGCGGGTTTTGAATGTCTCTGGGGTGGGAGACTCTACCGCCTCCCTGGGCAGCCTGTTCCAGCGCTCTGCCACCCTCAAAGTAAAGAAGTTCCTCCTCATGCTTTGATAGAAGTTCCTAGGTTCCAGTTTGTACCCGTTACCTCTTGTCCTGGATCATCAAAAATCATCTTTGATGATCCAGGACAAGAGGTAACGGGCACCAATTGGAACGTAGGAACTTGAACTTGAACTGGAACGTAGGAACTTGAACTTGAACATAGGATTATCCTTGATGATTCAGGATAGCTGTGTGTCTGACCAGTCTGTCTTTCGAAGGAGGTCCTGGGCCAGCTCCAGCCATGCTGTGCTGAGCAGAGCCCCTGGCAGCAGCCCCACAGCTCACTCCCAGTGTGCCTGAATGGAAAAGGTACCAAAGTTGCTCCAACACTTTCTGAAAAACTCTATAGTGTTACCCCACAAGCGCAAAGCGACGGCAAAGCCCGTGAAATGACACCGGTGCTTCCAGAAAATGTCAAGCTTCCTGCCCAAGGGTGACATGCCATGCGGTGGGGTCAGGGCCACGCGCTGAGCACCCGGTGCGCTGGGGTTGCCCCAGCGGTTCCTGAGCAGCTCCTGCAGTGCTGCCGCCGGTACCGTTCTGGCGGCTGTAGTTGTTTAAAAAGCCGTTGTTGTTTCCGGCGTAATCTGACGGCAGTTTTCTCGGGCATTTGGGCCTCTTCTAATAAGTGTGCTGTGAGTACATCTGCAAGCATTCACCTGTCGAGGTCAAATGACTGGTGGTGCTCATCTGCCCCCGTGCTACTGCTGCTGCCTCCCGTGAATGCTCATGTGCCTGCGTGCCCCTGTACAGGCACAGATGCACGCGCGCAACACCTGATCCCGCATCCTAATTATTTTTTGCCCGGTTCTCTGAGTTGTTCTGCTTCCGGCTGATGAATGGGAAAGTGTAGTAGTGCTGTTTCATTTCACCAGCCTCTCAAGTGTGGAAATTATGGTAAATTTGAGAACGAGCGAGATTAGATTGATAGTTACACCTCCTCCTTTAATTAGCCAACCACAGGATCTGTGGAGGCAAAGGCCGGGGGGGTGTGTCGGTGTATATAACGTGTATTGTCTATGTGAAAGATGAATCAAAAGGAGTTGCTTGAGGTGGGAAGGCTTTTCCGGAGAGGTTCCACATGTTGTCAGGTAGTCCCTCTGAATGGCAGCTTCCGGTTCGGTCCCTTAGCTTTCGGAAGTGACATTTAGTCTGATATGTGCCAGCCGTGCAATCTACCTAGCCCTGCAAAGTGCAAATATTAACCTAAATGCATATTAAGATACTGTGTGTTAGCTCCTGAACTGAAATAGAGAGCGGGTGTTCCAGCGGAGGCAAGCAAATCGTGTTGATTTACAGTGGCTTGAGGATTTGGCCCATTACCGCTTCTTTATACACTTTTAAAAAGAAATGCCAACTCGATAGTTTAGGCTTTAACTGGAACATGGCAAGAAATTGTATGTTTTGGCGGACCCCTAGTAATGTTGCAGAAACTTTCTCAGAAGTTGTTCCATGGGATAGCCGATTCCTCAGGTAAGAGCTACTTGTTTGTTCAATCCTCCATCTTAGGCCTGCTCCTCAGGTGCATCCTCCTTCTCGCAGCAATTTCCTAGGAACAGATTTCGAAGAACAGCTCTGATCACAGAATCACAGATTGGTTAGGGTTGGAAAGGGGCTCTGGAGATCATCTAGTCCAACCCCCCTGCCAGAGCAGGGTCACCTACAGCAGGTTGCACAGGATGACCTCCAGGCGGGTTTTGAATGTCTCTGGGGTCGGAGACTCTACCGCCTCCCCGGGAAGCCTGTTCCAGCGCTCTGCCACCCTCAAAGTAAAGAAGTTCCTCCTCATGCTTTGATAGAAGTTCCTAGGTTCCAGTTTGTACCCGTTACCTCTTGTCCTGGATCATCTTTGATGATCATCATCTTTGATGATCCAGGCCAAGAGGTAACGGGCACCAATTGGAACGTAGGAACTTGAACTTGAACTGGAAGGTAGGAACTTGAACTTGAACTGGAAGGTAGGAACTTGAACTTGAACATAGGATTATCCTTGATGATTCAGGATAGCTGTGTGTCTGACCAGTCTGTCTTTCGAAGGAGGTCCTGGGCCAGCTCCAGCCATGCTGTGCTGAGCAGAGCCCCTGGCAGCAGCCCCACACCTCACTCCCAGTGTGCCTGAATGGAAAAGGTACCAAAGTTGCTCCAACACTTTCTGAAAAACTCTATAGTGTTACCCCACAAGCGCAAAGCGACGGCAAAGCCCGTGAAATGACACCGGTGCTTCCAGAAAATGTCAAGCTTCCTGCCCAAGGGTGACATGCCATGCGGTGGGGTCAGGGCCACGCGCTGAGCACCCGGTGCGCTGGGGTTGCCCCAGCGGTTCCTGAGCAGCTCCTGCAGTGCTGCCGCCGGTACCGTTCTGGCGGCTGTAGTTGTTTAAAAAGTTGTTGTTGTTTCCGGCGTAATCTGACGGCAGTTTTCTCGGGCATTTGGGCCTCTTCTAATAAGTGTGCTGTGAGTACATCTGCAAGCATTCACCTGTCGAGGTCAAATGACTGGTGGTGCTCATCTCCCCCCGTGCTACTGCTGCTGCCTCCCATGAATGCTCATGTGCCTGCGTGCCCCTGTACAGGCACAGATGCACGCGCGCAACACCTGATCCCGCATCCTAATTATTTTTCGCCCGGTTCTCGGAGTTGTTCTGCTTCCGGCTGATGAATGGGAAAGTGTAGTAGTGCTGTTTCATTTCACCAGCCTCTCAAGTGTGGAAATTATGGTAAATTTGAGAACAAGCCAGATTAGATTGATAGTTACACCTCCTCCTTTAATTAGCCAACCGCAGGGTCTGTGGAGGCAAAGGCCGGGGGGGTGTGTCGGTATATATAACGTGTATTGTCTATGTGAAAGATTAATCAAAAGGAGTTGCTTGAGGTGGGAAGGCTTTTCCGGAGAGGTTCCACATGTTGTCAGGTAGTCCCTCTGAATGGCAGCTTCCGGTTCGGTCCCTTAGCTTTCGGAAGTGACATTTAGTCTGATATGTGCCAGCCGTGCAATCTACCTAGCCCTGCAAAGTGCAAATATTAACCTAAATGCATATTAAGATAGTGTGTGTTAGCTCCTGAACTGAAATAGAGAGCGGGTGTTCCAGCGGAGGCAAGCAAATCGTGTTGATTTAGAGTGGCTTGAGGATTTGGCCCATTACCGCTTCTTTATACACTTTTAAAAAGAAATGCCAACTCGATAGTTTAGGCTTTAACTGGAACATGGCAAGTAATTGTATGTTTTGGCGGACCCCTAGTAATGTTGCAGAATCTTTCTCAGAAGTTATTCCATGGGATAGCCGATTCCTCAGGTAAGAGCTACTTGTTTGTTCAATCCTCCATCTTAGGCCTGCTCCTCAGGTGCATCCTCCTTCTCGCAGCGATTTCCTAGGAACAGATTTCGAAGAACAGCTCTGATCACAGAATCACAGATTGGTTAGGGTTGGAAAGGAGCTCTGGAGATCATCCAGTCCAACCCCCTGCCAGAGCAGGGTCACCTACAGCAGGTTGCACAGGATGACCTCCAGGCGGGTTATGAATGTAGCTGGGGTCGGAGACTCTACTGCCTCCCTGGGCAGCCTGTTCCAGCGCTCTGCCACCCTCAAAGTAAAGAAGTTCCTCCTCATGCTTTGATAGAAGTTCCTAGGTTCCAGTTTGTACCCGTTACCTCTTGTCCTGGATCATCTTTGATGATCCAGGACAAGAGGTAACGGGCACCAATTGGAACGTAGGAACTTGAACTTGAACTGGAAGGTAGGAACTTGAACTTGAACATAGGATTATCCTTGATGATTCAGGATAGCTGTGTGTCTGACCAGTCTGTCTTTCAAAGGAGGTCCTGGGCCAGCTCCAGCCATGCTGTGCTGAGCAGAGCCCCTGGCAGCAGCCCCACACCTCACTCCCAGTGTGCCTGAATGGAAAAGGTACCAAAGTTGCTCCAACACTTTCTGAAAAACTCTATAGTGTTACCCCACAAGCGCAAAGCGACGGCAAAGCCCGTGAAATGACACCGGTGCTTCCAGAAAATGTCAAGCTTCCTGCCCAAGGGTGACATGCCATGCGGTGGGGTCAGGGCCACGTGCTGAGCACCCGGTGCGCTGGGGTTGCCCCAGCGGTTCCTGAGCAGCTCCTGCAGTGCTGCCGCCGGTACCGTTCTGGCGGCTGTAGTTGTTTAAAAAGCCGTTGTTGTTTCCGGCGTAATCTGACGGCAGTTTTCTCGGGCATTTGGGCCTCTTCTAATAAGTGTGCTGTGAGTACATCTGCAAGCATTCACCTGTCGAGGTCAAATGACTGGTGGTGCTCATCTGCCCCCGTGCTACTGCTGCTGCCTCCCGTGAATGCTCATGTGCCTGCGTGCCCCTGTACAGGCACAGATGCACGCGCGCAACACCTGATCCCGCATCCTAATTATTTTTCGCCCGGTTCTCTGAGTTGTTCTGCTTCCGGCTGATGAATGGGAAAGTGTAGTAGTGCTGTTTCATTTCACCAGCCTCTCAAGTGTGGAAATTATGGTAAATTTGAGAACAAGCCAGATTAGATTGATAGTTACACCTCCTCCTTTAATTAGCCAACCACAGGATCTGTGGAGGCAAAGGCCGGGGGGCGTGTCGGTGGGGGGGCATACGATTTTACCATGGCGAGATTGCTGGAGGTTCTTTCTTGTCTGTTCTTTCTTGTCTTGTAAATTGGTATGAGGTTCTGCCAGTCTTCCTCACGTAGCACAATCGCTCTTGATTTCTGGAGGTTGCTCACAGGGTAAGCTGATGTTTAACATCAATAAGGGTTACCGAATCTTGTCCTTGAGAAGCAGGAGTCTGGAAGCTGTTGTCAATCCAACTGCTGTATTCCTGACCAGCAAGCCCGCTCGATTCAGGGTTAATTAACTGATTACTTAGAGCGGAAGTGTTGTGGAAGAGCCCGATCATTACCATTTCTATTCATTCTAATATGATGTATTTCAACTCCCCCTCCCTCACGCCTTCCAGAGAGTGATCTGGTGAAGGAGGATGACAAGTCTTTGTGAAACCATCTCGAGTTCTCCCAGATACTCGTAGTTGAAGTTGTCTAGCGGTGCGAGATTAGACACCGTGTGAAAGGCAATACTGCACAGATTCTTTATTCCAGACCATTTTGTAAGTTCGCATGATACAAAACCTCACGGTTACTGGGCAGCTCTCCCACTTTTCACGTCAACCTTTGCTACCTCGCCCGCTGCAACGTGCAGGAAAGAAACATTGATTTGAATTGCGCCGTGGTGCCGTGCATCTTAATGACACTCTGGAGTGACTGGCAGTGTGTCTGGGTCCTGGGGTTGGACCCGGTCTAGCTGCCAGGAGGCAACATTGCAGAGAGGGGCTACAGCTGTGGTCTCTGAAGGGGCCTGGCTACTCTATGTAGGCCTTCTCTCCCTGCGTCTCAGAGTGCTTGAAGATGCTAATTGGTTCACATTTTCCTCTGTTCGTTAAGGTATTCTGTCCTTAAAAATTCAGCTTTTTAAAATAGTAACGTGTATTGTCTATGTGAAAGATTAATCAAAAGGAGTTGCTTGAGGTGGGAAGGCTTTTCCGGAGAGGTTCCACATGTTGTCAGGTAGTCCCTCTGAATGGCAGCTTCCGGTTCGGTCCCTTAGCTTTCGGAAGTGACATTTAGTCTGATATGTGCCAGCCGTGCAATCTACCTAGCCCTGCAAAGTGCAAATATTAACCTAAATGCATATTAAGATACTGTGTGTTAGCTCCTGAACTGAAATAGAGAGCGGGTGTTCCAGCGGAGGCAAGCAAATCGTGTTGATTTACAGTGGCTTGAGGATTTGGCCCATTACCGCTTCTTTATACACTTTTAAACAGAAATGCCAACTCGATAGTTTAGGCTTTAACTGGAACATGGCAAGTAATTGTATGTTTTGGCGGACCCCTAGTAATGTTGCAGAATCTTTCTCAGAAGTTGTTCCATGGGATAGCCGATTCCTCAGGTAAGAGCTACTTGTTTGTTCAATCCTCCATCTTAGGCCTGCTCCTCAGGTGCATCCTCCTTCTCGCAGCGATTTCCTAGGAACAGATTTCGAAGAACAGCTCTGATCACAGAATCACAGATTAGTTAGGGTTGGAAAGGAGCTCTGGAGATCATCCAGCCCAACCCCACTGCCAGAGCAGGGTCACCTACAGCAGGTTGCACAGGATGACCTCCAGGCGGGTTTTGAATGTTTCTGGGGTCGGAGACTCTACCGCCTCCCTGGGCAGCCTGTTCCAGCGCTCTGCCACCCTCAAAGTAAAGAAGTTCCTCCTCATGCTTTGATAGAAGTTCCTAGGTTCCAGTTTGTACCCGTTACCTCTTGTCCTGGATCATCTTTGATGATCCAGGACAAGAGGTAACGGGCACCAATTGGAACGTAGGAACTTGAACTTGAACTGGAACGTAGGAACTTGAACATAGGATTATCCTTGATGATTCAGGATAGCTGTGTGTCTGACCAGTCTGTCTTTCGAAGGAGGTCCTGGGCCAGCTCCAGCCATGCTGTGCTGAGCAGAGCCCCTGGCAGCAGCCCCACAGCTCACTCCCAGTGTGCCTGAATGGAAAAGGTACCAAAGTTGCTCCAACACTTTCTGAAAAACTCTATAGTGTTACCCCACAAGCGCAAAGCGACGGCAAAGCCCGTGAAATGACACCGGTGCTTCCAGAAAATGTCAAGCTTCCTGCCCAAGGGTGACATGCCATGCGGTGGGGTCAGGGCCACGCGCTGAGCACCCGGTGCGCTGGGGTTGCCCCAGCGGTTCCTGAGCAGCTCCTGCAGTGCTGCCGCCGGTACCGTTCTGGTGGCTGTAGTTGTTTAAAAAGCCGTTGTTGTTTCCGGCGTAATGTGACGGCAGTTTTCTCGGGCATTTGGGCCTCTTCTAATAAGTGTGCTGTGAGTACATCTGCAAGCATTCACCTGTCGAGGTCAAATGACTGGTGGTGCTCATCTGCCCCCGTGCTACTGCTGCTGCCTCCCGTGAATGCTCATGTGCCTGCGTGCCCCTGTACAGGCACAGATGCACGCGCGCAACACCTGATCCCGCATCCTAATTATTTTTCGCCCGGTTCTCTGAGTTGTTCTGCTTCCGGCTGATGAATGGGAAAGTGTAGTAGTGCTGTTTCATTTCACCAGCCTCTCAAGTGTGGAAATTATGGTAAATTTGAGAACAAGCCAGATTAGATTGATAGTTACACCTCCTCCTTTAATTAGCCAACCATAGGATCTGTAGAGGCAAAGGCCGGGGGGGCGTGTCGGTGTGTATAACGTGTATTGTTAATGTGAAAGATTAATCAAAAGGAGTTGCTTGAGGTGGGAAGGCTTTTCCGGAGAGGTTCCACATGTTGTCAGGTAGTCCCTCTGAATGGCAGCTTCCGGTTCGGTCCCTTAGCTTTCGGAAGTGACATTTAGTCTGATATGTGCCAGCCGTGCAATCTACCTAGCCCTGCAAAGTGCAAATATTAACCTAAATGCATATTAAGATACTGTGTGTTAGCTCCTGAACTGAAATAGAGAGCGGGTGTTCCAGCGGAGGCAAGCAAATCGTGTTGACTTACAGTGGCTTGAGGATTTGGCCCATTACCGCTTCTTTATACACTTTTAAAAAGAAATGCCAACTCGATAGTTTAGGCTTTAACTGGAACATGGCAAGTAATTGTATGTTTTGGCGGACCCCTAGTAATGTTGCAGAATCTTTCTCAGAAGTTGTTCCATGGGATAGCCGATTCCTCAGGTAAGAGCTACTTGTTTGTTCAATCCTCCATCTTAGGCCTGCTCCTCAGGTGCATCCTCCTTCTCGCAGCGATTTCCTAGGAACAGATTTCGAAGAACAGCTCTGATCACAGAATCACAGATTGGTTAGGGTTGGAAAGGAGCTCTGGAGATCATCCAGTCCAACCCCCCTGCCAGAGCAGGGTCACCTACAGCAGGTTGCACAGGATGACCTCCAGGCGGGTTTTGAATGTCTCTGGGGTGGGAGACTCTACCGCCTCCCTGGGCAGCCTGTTCCAGCGCTCTGCCACCCTCAAAGTAAAGAAGTTCCTCCTCATGCTTTGATAGAAGTTCCTAGGTTCCAGTTTGTACCCGTTACCTCTTGTCCTGGATCATCTTTGATGATCCAGGACAAGAGGTAACGGGCACCAATTGGAACGTAGGAACTTGAACTTGAACTGGAAGGTAGGAACTTGAACTTGAACATAGGATTATCCTTGATGATTCAGGATAGCTGTGTGTCTGACCAGTCTGTCTTTCGAAGGAGGTCCTGGGCCAGCTCCAGCCATGCTGTGCTGAGCAGAGCCCCTGGCAGCAGCCCCACAGCTCACTCCCAGTGTGCCTGAATGGAAAAGGTACCAAAGTTGCTCCAACACTTTCTGAAAAACTCTATAGTGTTACCCCACAAGCGCAAAGCGACGGCAAAGCCCGTGAAATGACACCGGTGCTTCCAGAAAATGTCAAGCTTCCTGCCCAATGGTGACATGCCATGTGGTGGGGTCAGGGCCACGCGCTGAGCACCCAGTGCGCTGGGGTTGCCCCAGCGGTTCCTGAGCAGCTCCTGCAGTGCTGCCGCCGGTACCGTTCTGGCGGCTGTAGTTGTTTAAAAAGCCGTTGTTGTTTCCGGCGTAATCTGACGGCAGTTTTCTCGGGCATATGGGCCTCTTCTAATAAGTGTGCTGTGAGTACATCTGCAAGCATTCACCTGTCGAGGTCAAATGACTGGTGGTGCTCATCTGCCCCCGTGCTACTGCTGCTGCCTCCCGTGAATGCTCATGTGCCTGCGTGCCCCTGTACAGGCACAGATGCACGCGCGCAACACCTGATCCCGCATCCTAATTATTTTTCGCCCGGTTCTCGGAGTTGTTCTGCTTCCGGCTGATGAATGGGAAAGTGTAGTAGTGCTGTTTCATTTCACCAGCCTCTCAAGTGTGGAAATTATGGTAAATTTGAGAACAAGCCAGATTAGATTGATAGTTACACCTCCTCCTTTAATTAGCCAACCACAGGATCTGTGGAGGCAAAAGCGGGGGGGCGTGTCGGAGGGGGGGCATACGAGTTTACCATGGCGAGAGTGCTGGAGGTTCTTTCTTGTCTGTTCTTTCTTGTCTTGTAAATTGGTATGAGATTCTGCCAGTCTTCCTCACGTAGCACAATCCCTCTTGATTTCTGGAGGTTCCTCACAGTGTAAGCTAATGTTTAACATCAATAAGGGTTACCGAATGTTGTCCTTGAGAAGCAGGAGTCTGGAAGCTGTTGTCAATCCAACTGCTGTATTCCTGACCAGCAAGCCCGCTCGATTCAGGGTTAATTAACTGATTACTTAGAGCGGAAGTGTTGTGGAAGAGCCCGATCATTACCATTTCTATTCATTCTAATATGATGTATTTCAACTCCCCATCCCTCACGCCTTCTAGAGAGTGATCTGGTGAAGGAGGATGACAAGTCTTTGTGAAACCATCTCGAGTTCTGCCAGATACTCGTAGTTGAAGTTGTCTAGCGGTGCGAGATTAGACACCGTGTGAAAGGCAATACTGCACAGATTCTTTATTCCAGACCATTTTGTAAGTTCGCATGATACAAAACCTCACGGTTACTGGGCAGCTCTCCCACTTTTCACGTCAACCTTTGCTACCTCGCCCGCTGCAACGTGCAGGAAAGAAACATTGATTTGAATTGCGCCGTGGTGCCGTGCATCTTAATGACACTCTGGAGTGACTGGCAGTGTGTCTGGGTCCTGGGGTTGGACCCGGTCTAGCTGCCAGGAGGCAACATTGCAGAGAGGGGCTACAGCTGTGGTCTCTGAAGGGAACTGGCTACTCTATGTAGGCCTTCTCTCCCTGCGTCTCAGAGTGCTTGAAGATGCTAATTGGTTCACATTTTCCTCTGTTCGTTAAGGTATTCTGTCCTTAAAAATTCAGCTTTTTAAAATAGTAACGTGTATTGTCTATGTGAAAGATTAATCAAAAGGAGTTGCTTGAGGTGGGAAGGCTTTTCCGGAGAGGTTCCACATGTTGTCAGGTAGTCCCTCTGAATGGCAGCTTCCGGTTCGGTCCCTTAGCTTTCGGAAGTGACATTTAGTCTGATATGTGCCAGCCGTGCAATCTACCTAGCCCTGCAAAGTGCAAATATTAACCTAAATGCATATTAAGATACTGTGTGTTAGCTCCTGAACTGAAATAGAGAGCGGGTGTTCCAGCGGAGGCAAGCAAATCGTGTTGATTTACAGTGGCTTGAGGATTTGGCCCATTACCGCTTCTTTATACACTTTTAAAAAGAAATGCCAACTCGATAGTTTAGGCTTTAACTGGAACATGGCAAGTAATTGTATGTTTTGGCGGACCCCTAGTAATGTTGCAGAATCTTTCTCAGAAGTTGTTCCATGGGATAGCCGATTCCTCAGGTAAGAGCTACTTGTTTGTTCAATCCTCCATCTTAGGCCTGCTCCTCAGGTGCATCCTCCTTCTCGCAGCGATTTCCTAGGAACAGATTTCGAAGAACAGCTCTGATCACAGAATCACAGATTGGTTAGGGTTGGAAAGGAGCTCTGGAGATCATCCAGTCCAACCCCCCTGCCAGAGCAGGGTCACCTACAGCAGGTTGCACAGGATGACCTCCAGGCGGGTTTTGAATGTCTCTGGGGTGGGAGACTCTACCGCCTCCCTGGGCAGCCTGTTCCAGCGCTCTGCCACCCTCAAAGTAAAGAAGTTCCTCCTCATGCTTTGAAAGAAGTTCCTAGGTTCCAGTTTGTACCCGTTACCTCTTGTCCTGGATCATCTTTGATGATCCAGGACAAGAGGTAACGGGCACCAATTGGAACGTAGGAACTTGAACTTGAACTGGAAGGTAGGAACTTGAACTTGAACATAGGATTATCCTTGATGATTCAGGATAGCTGTGTGTCTGACCAGTCTGTCTTTCGAAGGAGGTCCTGGGCCAGCTCCAGCCATGCTGTGCTGAGCAGAGCCCCTGGCAGCAGCCCCACAGCTCACTCCCAGTGTGCCTGAATGGAAAAGGTACCAAAGTTGCTCCAACACTTTCTGAAAAACTCTATAGTGTTACCCCACAAGCGCAAAGCGAAGGCAAAGCCCGTGAAATGACACCGGTGCTTCCAGAAAATGTCAAGCTTCCTGCCCAAGGGTGACATGCCATGCGGTGGGGTCAGGGCCACGCGCTGAGCACCCGGTGCGCTGGGGTTGCCCCAGCGGTTCCTGAGCAGCTCCTGCAGTGCTGCTGCCGGTACCGTTCTGGCGGCTGTAGTTGTTTAAAAAGCCGTTGTTGTTTCCGGCGTAATCTGACGGCAGTTTTCTCGGGCATTTGGGCCTCTTCTAATAAGTGTGCTGTGAGTACATCTGCAAGCATTCACCTGTCGAGGTCAAATGACTGGTGGTGCTCATCTGCCCCCGTGCTACTGCTGCTGCTGCCTCCCGTGAATGCTCATGTGCCTGCGTGCCCCTGTACAGGCACAGATGCACGCGCGCAACACCTGATCCCGCATCCTAATTATTTTTCGCCCGGTTCTCGGAGTTGTTCTGCTTCCGGCTGATGAATGGGAAAGTGTAGTAGTGCTGTTTCATTTCACCAGCCTCTCAAGTGTGGAAATTATGGTAAATTTGAGAACAAGCCAGATTAGATTGATAGTTACACCTCCTCCTTTAATTAGCCAACCACAGGATCTGTGGAGGCAAAGGCCGGGGGGTGTGTCGGTGTATATAACGTGTATTGTCTATGTGAAAGATTAATCAAAAGGAGTTGCTTGAGGTGGGAAGGCTTTTCCGGAGAGGTTCCACATGTTGTCAGGTAGTCCCTCTGAATGGCAGCTTCCGGTTCGGTCCCTTAGCTTTCGGAAGTGACATTTAGTCTGATATGTGCCAGCCGTGCAATCTACCTAGCCCTGCAAAGTGCAAATATTAACCTAAATGCATATTAAGATACTGTGTGTTAGCTCCTGAACTGAAATAGAGAGCGGGTGTTCCAGCGGAGGCAAGCAAATCGTGTTGATTTACAGTGGCTTGAGGATTTGGCCCATTACCGCTTCTTTATATACTTTTAAAAAGAAATGCCAACTCGATAGTTTAGGCTTTAACTGGAACATGACAAGTAATTGTATGTTTTGGCGGACCCCTAGTAATGTTGCAGAATCTTTCTCTGAAGTTGTTCCATGGGATAGCCGATTCCTCAGGTAAGAGCTACTTGTTTGTTCAATCCTCCATCTTAGGCCTGCTCCTCAGGTGCGTCCTCCTTCTCGCAGCGATTTCCTAGGAACAGATTTCGAAGAACAGCTCTGATCACAGAATCACAGATTGGTTAGGGTTGGAAAGGAGCTCTGGAGATCATGTAGTCCAACCCCCCTGCCAGAGCAGGGTCACCTACAGCAGGTTGCACAGGATGACCTCCAGGCGGGTTTTGAATGTCTCTGGGGTGGGAGACTCTACCGCCTCCCTGGGCAGCCTGTTCCAGCGCTCTGCCACCCTCAAAGTAAAGAAGTTCCTCCTCATGCTTTGATAGAAGTTCCTAGGTTCCAGTTTGTACCCGTTACCTCTTGTCCTGGATCATCTTTGATGATCCAGGACAAGAGGTAACGGGCACCAATTGGAACGTAGGAACTTGAACTTGAACTGGAAGGTAGGAACTTGAACTTGAACATAGGATTATCCTTGATGATTCAGGATAGCTGTGTGTCTGACCAGTCTGTCTTTCGAAGGAGGTCCTGGGCCAGCTCCAGCCATGCTGTGCTGAGCAGAGCCCCTGGCAGCAGCCCCACAGCTCACTCCCAGTGTGCCTGAATGGAAAAGGTACCAAAGTTGCTCCAACACTTTCTGAAAAACTCTATAGTGTTACCCCACAAGCGCAAAGCGACGGCAAAGCCCGTGAAATGACACCGGTGCTTCCAGAAAATGTCAAGCTTCCTGCCCAAGGGTGACATGCCATGCGGTGGGGTCAGGGCCACGCGCTGAGCACCCGGTGCGCTGGGGTTGCCCCAGCGGTTCCTGAGCAGCTCCTGCAGTGCTGCTGCCGGTACCGTTCTGGCGGCTGTAGTTGTTTAAAAAGCCGTTGTTGTTTCCGGCGTAATCTGACGGCAGTTTTCTCGGGCATTTGGGCCTCTTCTAATAAGTGTGCTGTGAGTACATCTGCAAGCATTCACCTGTCGAGGTCAAATGACTGGTGGTGCTCATCTGCCCCCGTGCTACTGCTGCTGCTGCCTCCCGTGAATGCTCATGTGCCTGCGTGCCCCTGTACAGGCACAGAAGCACGCGCGCAACACCTGATCCCGCATCCTAATTATTTTTCACCCGGTTCTCTGAGTTGTTCTGCTTCCGGCTGATGAACGGGAAAGTGTAGTAGTGCTGTTTCATTTCACCAGCCTCTCAAGTGTGGAAATTATGGTAAATTTGAGAACGAGCGAGATTAGATTGATAGTTACACCTCCTCCTTTAATTAGCCAACCACAGGATCTGTGGAGGCAAAGGCCGGGGGGGTGTGTCGGTGTATATAAGGTGTATTGTCTATGTGAAAGATTAATCAAAAGGAGTTGCTTGAGGTGGGAAGGCTTTTCCGGAGAGGTTCCACATGTTGTCAGGTAGTCCATCTGAATGGCAGCTTCCGGTTCGGTCCCTTAGCTTTCGGACGTGACATTTAGTCTGATATGTGCCAGCCGTGCAATCTACCTAGCCCTGCAAAGTGCAAATATTAACCTAAATGCATATTAAGATAGTGTGTGTTAGCTCCTGAACTGAAATAGAGAGCGGGTGTTCCAGCGGAGGCAAGCAAATCGTGTTGATTTACAGTGGCTTGAGGATTTGGCCCATTACCGCTTCTTTATACACTTTTAAAAAGAAATGCCAACTCGATAGTTTAGGCTTTAACTGGAACATGGCAAGTAATTGTATGTTTTGGCGGACCCCTAGTAATGTTGCAGAATCTTTCTCAGAAGTTGTTCCATGGGATAGCCGATTCCTCAGGTAAGAGCTACTTGTTTGTTCAATCCTCCATCTTAGGCCTGCTCCTCAGGTGCATCCTCCTTCTCGCAGCGATTTCCTAGGAACAGATTTCGAAGAACAGCTCTGATCACAGAATCACAGATTGGTTAGGGTTAGAAAGGAGCTCTGGAGATCATCCAGTCCAACCCCCTGCCAGAGCAGGGTCACCTACAGCAGGTTGCACAGGATGACCTCCAGGCGGGTTTTGAATATCTCTGGGGTGGGAGACTCTACCGCCTCCCTGGGCAGCCTGTTCCAGCGCTCTACCACCCTCTAAGTAAAGAAGTCCCTCCTCATGCTTTGATAGAAGTTCCTACGTTCCAGTTTGTACCCGTTACCTCTTGTCCTGAATCATCTTTGATGATCCAGGACAAGAGGTAACGGGCACCAATTGGAACGTAGGAACTTGAACTTGAACTGGAACGTAGGAACTTGAACATAGGATTATCCTTGATGATTCAGGATAGCTGTGTGTCTGACCAGTCTGTCTTTCGAAGGAGGTCCTGGGCCAGCTCCAGCCATGCTGTGCTGAGCAGAGCCCCTGGCAGCAGCCCCACAGCTCACTCCCAGTGTGCCTGAATGGAAAAGGTACCAAAGTTGCTCCAACACTTTCCGAAAAACTCTATAGTGTTACCCCACAAGCGCAAAGCGACGGCAAAGCCCGTGAAATGACACCGGTGCTTCCAGAAAATGTCAAGCTTCCTGCCCAAGGGTGACATGCCATGCGGTGGGGTCAGGGCCACGCGCTGAGCACCCGGTGCGCTGGGGTTGCCCCAGCGGTTCCTGAGCAGCTCCTGCAGTGCTGCCGCCGGTACCGTTCTGGCGGCTGTAGTTGTTTAAAAAGCCGTTGTTGTTTCCGGCGTAATCTGACGGCAGTTTTCTCGGGCATTTGGGCCTCTTCTAATAAGTGTGCTGTGAGTACATCTGCAAGCATTCACCTGTCGAGGTCAAATGACTGGTGGTGCTCATCTGCCCCCGTGCTACTGCTGCTGCCTCCCATGAATGCTCATATGCCTGCGTGCCCCTGTACAGGCACAGATGCACGCGCAACACCTGATCCCGCATCCTAATTATTTTTCGCCCGGTTCTCTGAGTTGTTCTGCTTCCGGCTGATGAATGGGAAAGTGTAGTAGTGCTGTTTCATTTCACCAGCCTCTCAAGTGTGGAAATTATGGTAAATTTGAGAACAAGCCAGATTAGATTGATAGTTACACCTCCTCCTTTAATTAGCCAACCACAGGATCTGTGGAGGCAAAGGCCGGGGGGGTGTGTCGGTGTATATAACGTGTATTGTCTATGTGAAAGATTAATCAAAAGGAGTTGCTTGAGGTGGGAAGGCTTTTCCGGAGAGGTTCCACATGTTGTCAGGTAGTCCCTCTGAATGGCAGCTTCCGGTTCGGTCCCTTAGCTTTCGGAAGTGACATTTAGTCTGATATGTGCCAGCCGTGCAATCTACCTAGCCCTGCAAAGTGCAAATATTAACCTAAATGCATATTAAGATACTGTGTGTTAGCTCCTGAACTGAAATAGAGAGCGGGTGTTCCAGCGGAGGCAAGCAAATCGTGTTGATTTACAGTGGCTTGAGGATTTGGCCCATTACTGCTTCTTTATACACTTTTAAAAAGAAATGCCAACTTGATAGTTTAGGCTTTAACTGGAACATGGCAAGTAATTGTATGTTTTGGCGGACCCCTAGTAATGTTGCAGAATCTTTCTCAGAAGTTGTTCCATGGGATAGCCGATTCCTCAGGTAAGAGCTACTTGTTTGTTCAATCCTCCATCTTAGGCGTGCTCCTCAGGTGCATCCTCCTTCTCGCAGCGATTTCCTAGGAACAGATTTCGAAGAACAGCTCTGATCACAGAATCACAGATTGGTTAGGGTTGGAAAGGAGCTCTGGAGATCATCCAGCCCAACCCCCCTGCCAGAGCAGGGTCACCTACAGCAGGTTGCACAGGATGACCTCCAGGCGGGTTTTGAATGTCTCTGGGGTGGGAGACTCTACCGCCTCCCTGGGAAGCCTGTTCCAGCGCTCTGCCACCCTCAAAGTAAAGAAGTTCCTCCTCATGCTTTGATAGAAGTTCCTACGTTCCAGTTTGTACCCGTTACCTCTTGTCCTGGATCATCTTTGATGATCCAGGACAAGAGGTAACGGGCACCAATTGGAACGTAGGAACTTGAACTTGAACTGGAAGGTAGGAACTTGAACTTGAACATAGGATTATCCTTGATGATTCAGGATAGCTGTGTGTCTGACCAGTCTGTCTTTCGAAGGAGGTCCTGGACCAGCTCCAGCCATGCTGTGCTGAGCAGAGCCCCTGGCAGCAGCCCCACAGCTCACTCCCAGTGTGCCTGAATGGAAAAGGTACCAAAGTTGCTCCAACACTTTCTGAAAAACTCTATAGTGTTACCCCACAAGCGCAAAGCGACGGCAAAGCCCGTGAAATGACACCGGTGCTTCCAGAAAATGTCAAGCTTCCTGCCCAATGGTGACATGCCATGTGGTGGGGTCAGGGCCACGCGCTGAGCACCCGGTGCGCTGGGGTTGCCCCAGCGGTTCCTGAGCAGCTCCTGCAGTGCTGCCGCCGGTACCGTTCTGGCGGCTGTAGTTGTTTAAAAAGCCGTTGTTGTTTCCGGCGTAATCTGACGGCAGTTTTCTCGGGCATTTGGGCCTCTTCTAATAAGTGTGCTGTGAGTACATCTGCAAGCATTCACCTGTCGAGGTCAAATGACTGGTGGTGCTCATCTGCCCCCGTGCTACTGCTGCTGCCTCCCGTGAATGCTCATGTGCCTGCGTGCCCCTGTACAGGCACAGATGCACGCGCGCAACACCTGATCCCGCATCCTAATTATTTTTCGCCCGGTTCTCGGAGTTGTTCTGCTTCCGGCTGATGAATGGGAAAGTGTAGTAGTGCTGTTTCATTTCACCAGCCTCTCAAGTGTGGAAATTATGGTAAATTTGAGAACAAGCCAGATTAGATTGATAGTTACACCTCCTCCTTTAATTAGCCAACCACAGGATCTGTGGAGGCAAAGGCCGGAGGGTGTGTCGGTGTATATAACGTGTATTGTCTATGTGAAAGATGAATCAAAAGGAGTTGCTTGAGGTGGGAAGGCTTTTCCGGAGAGGTTCCACATGTTGTCAGGTAGTCCCTCTGAATGGCAGCTTCCGGTTCGGTCCCTTAGCTTTCGGAAGTGACATTTAGTCTGATATGTGCCAGCCGTGCAATCTACCTAGCCCTGCAAAGTGCAAATATTAACCTAAATGCATATTAAGATACTGTGTGTTAGCTCCTGAACTGAAATAGAGAGCGGGTGTTCCAGCGGAGGCAAGCAAATCGTGTTGATTTACAGTGGCTTGAGGATTTGGCCCATTACCGCTTCTTTATATACTTTTAAAAAGAAATGCCAACTCGATAGTTTAGGCTTTAACTGGAACATGACAAGTAATTGTATGTTTTGGCGGACCCCTAGTAATGTTGCAGAATCTTTCTCTGAAGTTGTTCCATGGGATAGCCGATTCCTCAGGTAAGAGCTACTTGTTTGTTCAATCCTCCATCTTAGGCCTGCTCCTCAGGTGCGTCCTCCTTCTCGCAGCGATTTCCTAGGAACAGATTTCGAAGAACAGCTCTGATCACAGAATCACAGATTGGTTAGGGTTGGAAAGGAGCTCTGGAGATCATGTAGTCCAACCCCCCTGCCAGAGCAGGGTCACCTACAGCAGGTTGCACAGGATGACCTCCAGGCGGGTTTTGAATGTCTCTGGGGTGGGAGACTCTACCGCCTCCCTGGGCAGCCTGTTCCAGCGCTCTGCCACCCTCAAAGTAAAGAAGTTCCTCCTCATGCTTTGATAGAAGTTCCTAGGTTCCAGTTTGTACCCGTTACCTCTTGTCCTGGATCATCTTTGATGATCCAGGACAAGAGGTAACGGGCACCAATTGGAACGTAGGAACTTGAACTTGAACTGGAAGGTAGGAACTTGAACTTGAACATAGGATTATCCTTGATGATTCAGGATAGCTGTGTGTCTGACCAGTCTGTCTTTCGAAGGAGGTCCTGGGCCAGCTCCAGCCATGCTGTGCTGAGCAGAGCCCCTGGCAGCAGCCCCACAGCTCACTCCCAGTGTGCCTGAATGGAAAAGGTACCAAAGTTGCTCCAACACTTTCTGAAAAACTCTATAGTGTTACCCCACAAGCGCAAAGCGACGGCAAAGCCCGTGAAATGACACCGGTGCTTCCAGAAAATGTCAAGCTTCCTGCCCAAGGGTGACATGCCATGCGGTGGGGTCAGGGCCACGCGCTGAGCACCCGGTGCGCTGGGGTTGCCCCAGCGGTTCCTGAGCAGCTCCTGCAGTGCTGCTGCCGGTACCGTTCTGGCGGCTGTAGTTGTTTAAAAAGCCGTTGTTGTTTCCGGCGTAATCTGACGGCAGTTTTCTCGGGCATTTGGGCCTCTTCTAATAAGTGTGCTGTGAGTACATCTGCAAGCATTCACCTGTCGAGGTCAAATGACTGGTGGTGCTCATCTGCCCCCGTGCTACTGCTGCTGCCTCCCGTGAATGCTCATGTGCCTGCGTGCCCCTGTACAGGCACAGAAGCACGCGCGCAACACCTGATCCCGCATCCTAATTATTTTTCGCCCGGTTCTCGGAGTTGTTCTGCTTCCGGCTGATGAACGGGAAAGTGTAGTAGTGCTGTTTCATTTCACCAGCCTCTCAAGTGTGGAAATTATGGTAAATTTGAGAACGAGCGAGATTAGATTGATAGTTACACCTCCTCCTTTAATTAGCCAACCACAGGATCTGTGGAGGCAAAGGCCGGGGGGGTGTGTCGGTGTATATAACGTGTATTGTCTATGTGAAAGATTAATCAAAAGGAGTTGCTTGAGGTGGGAAGGCTTTTCCGGAGAGGTTCCACATGTTGTCAGGTAGTCCATCTGAATGGCAGCTTCCGGTTCGGTCCCTTAGCTTTCGGACGTGACATTTAGTCTGATATGTGCCAGCCGTGCAATCTACCTAGCCCTGCAAAGTGCAAATATTAACCTAAATGCATATTAAGATAGTGTGTGTTAGCTCCTGAACTGAAATAGAGAGCGGGTGTTCCAGCGGAGGCAAGCAAATCGTGTTGATTTACAGTGGCTTGAGGATTTGGCCCATTACCGCTTCTTTATACACTTTTAAACAGAAATGCCAACTCGATAGTTTAGGCTTTAACTGGAACATGGCAAGTAATTGTATGTTTTGGCGGACCCCTAGTAATGTTGCAGAATCTTTCTCTGAAGTTGTTCCATGGGATAGCCGATTCCTCAGGTAAGAGCTACTTGTTTGTTCAATCCTCCATCTTAGGCCTGCTCCTCAGGTGCATCCTCCTTCTCGCAGCGATTTCCTAGGAACAGATTTCGAAGAACAGCTCTGATCACAGAATCACAGATTGGTTAGGGTTAGAAAGGAGCTCTGGAGATCATCCAGTCCAACCCCCTGCCAGAGCAGGGTCACCTACAGCAGGTTGCACAGGATGACCTCCAGGCGGGTTTTGAATGTCTCTGGGGTGGGAGACTCTACCGCCTCCCTGGGAAGCCTGTTCCAGCGCTCTGCCACCCTCAAAGTAAAGAAGTTCCTCCTCATGCTTTGATAGAAGTTCCTACGTTCCAGTTTGTACCCGTTACCTCTTGTCCTGGATCATCTTTGATGATCCAGGACAAGAGGTAACGGGCACCAATTGGAACGTAGGAACTTGAACTTGAACTGGAAGGTAGGAACTTGAACTTGAACATAGGATTATCCTTGATGATTCAGGATAGCTGTGTGTCTGACCAGTCTGTCTTTCGAAGGAGGTCCTGGGCCAGCTCCAGCCATGCTGTGCTGAGCAGAGCCCCTGGCAGCAGCCCCACAGCTCACTCCCAGTGTGCCTGAATGGAAAAGGTACCAAAGTTGCTCCAACACTTTCTGAAAAACTCTATAGTGTTACCCCACAAGCGCAAAGCGACGGCAAAGCCCGTGAAATGACACCGGTGCTTCCAGAAAATGTCAAGCTTCCTGCCCAAGGGTGACATGCCATGCGGTGGGGTCAGGGCCACGCGCTGAGCACCCGGTGCGCTGGGGTTGCCCCAGCGGTTCCTGAGCAGCTCCTGCAGTGCTGCTGCCGGTACCGTTCTGGCGGCTGTATTTGTTTAAAAAGCCGTTGTTGTTTCCGGCGTAATCTGACGGCAGTTTTCTCGGGCATTTGGGCCTCTTCTAATAAGTGTGCTGTGAGTACATCTGCAAGCATTCACCTGTCGAGGTCAAATGACTGGTGGTGCTCATCTGCCCCCGTGCTACTGCTGCTGCTGCCTCCCGTGAATGCTCATGTGCCTGCGTGCCCCTGTACAGGCACAGAAGCACGCGCGCAACACCTGATCCCGCATCCTAATTATTTTTCGCCCGGTTCTCTGAGTTGTTCTGCTTCCGGCTGATGAACGGGAAAGTGTAGTAGTGCTGTTTCATTTCACCAGCCTCTCAAGTGTGGAAATTATGGTAAATTTGAGAACGAGCGAGATTAGATTGATAGTTACACCTCCTCCTTTAATTAGCCAACCACAGGATCTGTGGAGGCAAAGGCCGGGGGGGTGTGTCGGTGTATATAACGTGTATTGTCTATGTGAAAGATTAATCAAAAGGAGTTGCTTGAGGTGGGAAGGCTTTTCCGGAGAGGTTCCACATGTTGTCAGGTAGTCCATCTGAATGGCAGCTTCCGGTTCGGTCCCTTAGCTTTCGGACGTGACATTTAGTCTGATATGTGCCAGCCGTGCAATCTACCTAGCCCTGCAAAGTGCAAATATTAACCTAAATGCATATTAAGATAGTGTGTGTTAGCTCCTGAACTGAAATAGAGAGCGGGTGTTCCAGCGGAGGCAAGCAAATCGTGTTGATTTACAGTGGCTTGAGGATTTGGCCCATTACCGCTTCTTTATACACTTTTAAACAGAAATGCCAACTCGATAGTTTAGGCTTTAACTGGAACATGGCAAGTAATTGTATGTTTTGGCGGACCCCTAGTAATGTTGCAGAATCTTTCTCAGAAGTTGTTCCATGGGATAGCCGATTCCTCAGGTAAGAGCTACTTGTTTGTTCAATCCTCCATCTTAGGCCTGCTCCTCAGGTGCATCCTCCTTCTCGCAGCGATTTCCTAGGAACAGATTTCGAAGAACAGCTCTGATCACAGAATCACAGATTGGTTAGGGTTAGAAAGGAGCCCTGGAGATCATCCAGTCCAACCCCCTGCCAGAGCAGGGTCACCTACAGCAGGTTGCACAGGATGACCTCCAGGCGGGTTTTGAATGTCTCTGGGGTGGGAGACTCTACCGCCTCCCTGGGCAGCCTGTTCCAGCGCTCTACCACCCTCTAAGTAAAGAAGTCCCTCCTCATGCTTTGATAGAAGTTCCTACGTTCCAGTTTGTACCCGTTACCTCTTGTCCTGAATCATCTTTGATGATCCAGGCCAAGAGGTAACGGGCACCAATTGGAACGTAGGAACTTGAACTTGAACTGGAACGTAGGAACTTGAACATAGGATTATCCTTGATGATTCAGGATAGCTGTGTGTCTGACCAGTCTGTCTTTCGAAGGAGGTCCTGGGCCAGCTCCAGCCATGCTGTGCTGAGCAGAGCCCCTGGCAGCAGCCCCACAGCTCACTCCCAGTGTGCCTGAATGGAAAAGGTACCAAAGTTGCTCCAACACTTTCCGAAAAACTCTATAGTGTTACCCCACAAGCGCAAAGCGACGGCAAAGCCCGTGAAATGACACCGGTGCTTCCAGAAAATGTCAAGCTTCCTGCCCAAGGGTGACATGCCATGCGGTGGGGTCAGGGCCACGCGCTGAGCACCCGGTGCGCTGGGGTTGCCCTAGCGGTTCCTGAGCAGCTCTTGCAGTGCTGCCGCCGGTACCGTTCTGGCGGCTGTAGTTGTTTAAAAAGCCGTTGTTGTTTCCGGCGTAATCTGACGGCAGTTTTCTCGGGCATTTGGGCCTCTTCTAATAAGTGTGCTGTGAGTACATCTGCAAGCATTCACCTGTCGAGGTCAAATGACTGGTGGTGCTCATCTGCCCCCGTGCTACTGCTGCTGCCTCCCATGAATGCTCATATGCCTGCGTGCCCCTGTACAGGCACAGATGCACGCGCAACACCTGATCCCGCATCCTAATTATTTTTCGCCCGGTTCTCTGAGTTGTTCTGCTTCCGTCTGATGAACGGGAAAGTGTAGTAGTGCTGTTTCATTTCACCAGCCTCTCAAGTGTGGAAATTATGGTAAATTTGAGAACGAGCGAGATTAGATTGATAGTTACACCTCCTCCTTTAATTAGCCAACCACAGGATCTGTGGAGGCAAAGGCCGGGGGGGTGTGTCGGTGTATATAAGGTGTATTGTCTATGTGAAAGATTAATCAAAAGGAGTTGCTTGAGGTGGGAAGGCTTTTCCGGAGAGGTTCCACATGTTGTCAGGTAGTCCATCTGAATGGCAGCTTCCGGTTCGGTCCCTTAGCTTTCGGACGTGACATTTAGTCTGATATGTGCCAGCCGTGCAATCTACCTAGCCCTGCAAAGTGCAAATATTAACCTAAATGCATATTAAGATAGTGTGTGTTAGCTCCTGAACTGAAATAGAGAGCGGGTGTTCCAGCGGAGGCAAGCAAATCGTGTTGATTTACAGTGGCTTGAGGATTTGGCCCATTACCGCTTCTTTATACACTTTTAAAAAGAAATGCCAACTCGATAGTTTAGGCTTTAACTGGAACATGGCAAGTAATTGTATGTTTTGGCGGACCCCTAGTAATGTTGCAGAATCTTTCTCAGAAGTTGTTCCATGGGATAGCCGATTCCTCAGGTAAGAGCTACTTGTTTGTTCAATCCTCCATCTTAGGCCTGCTCCTCAGGTGCATCCTCCTTCTCGCAGCGATTTCCTAGGAACAGATTTCGAAGAACAGCTCTGATCACAGAATCACAGATTGGTTAGGGTTAGAAAGGAGCTCTGGAGATCATCCAGTCCAACCCCCTGCCAGAGCAGGGTCACCTACAGCAGGTTGCACAGGATGACCTCCAGGCGGGTTTTGAATATCTCTGGGGTGGGAGACTCTACCGCCTCCCTGGGCAGCCTGTTCCAGCGCTCTACCACCCTCTAAGTAAAGAAGTCCCTCCTCATGCTTTGATAGAAGTTCCTACGTTCCAGTTTGTACCCGTTACCTCTTGTCCTGAATCATCTTTGATGATCCAGGACAAGAGGTAACGGGCACCAATTGGAACGTAGGAACTTGAACTTGAACTGGAACGTAGGAACTTGAACATAGGATTATCCTTGATGATTCAGGATAGCTGTGTGTCTGACCAGTCTGTCTTTCGAAGGAGGTCCTGGGCCAGCTCCAGCCATGCTGTGCTGAGCAGAGCCCCTGGCAGCAGCCCCACAGCTCACTCCCAGTGTGCCTGAATGGAAAAGGTACCAAAGTTGCTCCAACACTTTCCGAAAAACTCTATAGTGTTACCCCACAAGCGCAAAGCGACGGCAAAGCCCGTGAAATGACACCGGTGCTTCCAGAAAATGTCAAGCTTCCTGCCCAAGGGTGACATGCCATGCGGTGGGGTCAGGGCCACGCGCTGAGCACCCGGTGCGCTGGGGTTGCCCCAGCGGTTCCTGAGCAGCTCCTGCAGTGCTGCCGCCGGTACCGTTCTGGCGGCTGTAGTTGTTTAAAAAGCCGTTGTTGTTTCCGGCGTAATCTGACGGCAGTTTTCTCGGGCATTTGGGCCTCTTCTAATAAGTGTGCTGTGAGTACATCTGCAAGCATTCACCTGTCGAGGTCAAATGACTGGTGGTGCTCATCTGCCCCCGTGCTACTGCTGCTGCCTCCCATGAATGCTCATATGCCTGCGTGCCCCTGTACAGGCACAGATGCACGCGCAACACCTGATCCCGCATCCTAATTATTTTTCGCCCGGTTCTCTGAGTTGTTCTGCTTCCGGCTGATGAATGGGAAAGTGTAGTAGTGCTGTTTCATTTCACCAGCCTCTCAAGTGTGGAAATTATGGTAAATTTGAGAACAAGCCAGATTAGATTGATAGTTACACCTCCTCCTTTAATTAGCCAACCACAGGATCTGTGGAGGCAAAGGCCGGGGGGGTGTGTCGGTGTATATAACGTGTATTGTCTATGTGAAAGATTAATCAAAAGGAGTTGCTTGAGGTGGGAAGGCTTTTCCGGAGAGGTTCCACATGTTGTCAGGTAGTCCCTCTGAATGGCAGCTTCCGGTTCGGTCCCTTAGCTTTCGGAAGTGACATTTAGTCTGATATGTGCCAGCCGTGCAATCTACCTAGCCCTGCAAAGTGCAAATATTAACCTAAATGCATATTAAGATACTGTGTGTTAGCTCCTGAACTGAAATAGAGAGCGGGTGTTCCAGCGGAGGCAAGCAAATCGTGTTGATTTACAGTGGCTTGAGGATTTGGCCCATTACTGCTTCTTTATACACTTTTAAAAAGAAATGCCAACTTGATAGTTTAGGCTTTAACTGGAACATGGCAAGTAATTGTATGTTTTGGCGGACCCCTAGTAATGTTGCAGAATCTTTCTCAGAAGTTGTTCCATGGGATAGCCGATTCCTCAGGTAAGAGCTACTTGTTTGTTCAATCCTCCATCTTAGGCGTGCTCCTCAGGTGCATCCTCCTTCTCGCAGCGATTTCCTAGGAACAGATTTCGAAGAACAGCTCTGATCACAGAATCACAGATTGGTTAGGGTTGGAAAGGAGCTCTGGAGATCATCCAGCCCAACCCCCCTGCCAGAGCAGGGTCACCTACAGCAGGTTGCACAGGATGACCTCCAGGCGGGTTTTGAATGTCTCTGGGGTGGGAGACTCTACCGCCTCCCTGGGAAGCCTGTTCCAGCGCTCTGCCACCCTCAAAGTAAAGAAGTTCCTCCTCATGCTTTGATAGAAGTTCCTACGTTCCAGTTTGTACCCGTTACCTCTTGTCCTGGATCATCTTTGATGATCCAGGACAAGAGGTAACGGGCACCAATTGGAACGTAGGAACTTGAACTTGAACTGGAAGGTAGGAACTTGAACTTGAACATAGGATTATCCTTGATGATTCAGGATAGCTGTGTGTCTGACCAGTCTGTCTTTCGAAGGAGGTCCTGGACCAGCTCCAGCCATGCTGTGCTGAGCAGAGCCCCTGGCAGCAGCCCCACAGCTCACTCCCAGTGTGCCTGAATGGAAAAGGTACCAAAGTTGCTCCAACACTTTCTGAAAAACTCTATAGTGTTACCCCACAAGCGCAAAGCGACGGCAAAGCCCGTGAAATGACACCGGTGCTTCCAGAAAATGTCAAGCTTCCTGCCCAATGGTGACATGCCATGTGGTGGGGTCAGGGCCACGCGCTGAGCACCCGGTGCGCTGGGGTTGCCCCAGCGGTTCCTGAGCAGCTCCTGCAGTGCTGCCGCCGGTACCGTTCTGGCGGCTGTAGTTGTTTAAAAAGCCGTTGTTGTTTCCGGCGTAATCTGACGGCAGTTTTCTCGGGCATTTGGGCCTCTTCTAATAAGTGTGCTGTGAGTACATCTGCAAGCATTCACCTGTCGAGGTCAAATGACTGGTGGTGCTCATCTGCCCCCGTGCTACTGCTGCTGCCTCCCGTGAATGCTCATGTGCCTGCGTGCCCCTGTACAGGCACAGATGCACGCGCGCAACACCTGATCCCGCATCCTAATTATTTTTCGCCCGGTTCTCGGAGTTGTTCTGCTTCCGGCTGATGAATGGGAAAGTGTAGTAGTGCTGTTTCATTTCACCAGCCTCTCAAGTGTGGAAATTATGGTAAATTTGAGAACAAGCCAGATTAGATTGATAGTTACACCTCCTCCTTTAATTAGCCAACCACAGGATCTGTGGAGGCAAAGGCCGGAGGGTGTGTCGGTGTATATAACGTGTATTGTCTATGTGAAAGATGAATCAAAAGGAGTTGCTTGAGGTGGGAAGGCTTTTCCGGAGAGGTTCCACATGTTGTCAGGTAGTCCCTCTGAATGGCAGCTTCCGGTTCGGTCCCTTAGCTTTCGGAAGTGACATTTAGTCTGATATGTGCCAGCCGTGCAATCTACCTAGCCCTGCAAAGTGCAAATATTAACCTAAATGCATATTAAGATACTGTGTGTTAGCTCCTGAACTGAAATAGAGAGCGGGTGTTCCAGCGGAGGCAAGCAAATCGTGTTGATTTACAGTGGCTTGAGGATTTGGCCCATTACCGCTTCTTTATATACTTTTAAAAAGAAATGCCAACTCGATAGTTTAGGCTTTAACTGGAACATGACAAGTAATTGTATGTTTTGGCGGACCCCTAGTAATGTTGCAGAATCTTTCTCTGAAGTTGTTCCATGGGATAGCCGATTCCTCAGGTAAGAGCTACTTGTTTGTTCAATCCTCCATCTTAGGCCTGCTCCTCAGGTGCGTCCTCCTTCTCGCAGCGATTTCCTAGGAACAGATTTCGAAGAACAGCTCTGATCACAGAATCACAGATTGGTTAGGGTTGGAAAGGAGCTCTGGAGATCATGTAGTCCAACCCCCCTGCCAGAGCAGGGTCACCTACAGCAGGTTGCACAGGATGACCTCCAGGCGGGTTTTGAATGTCTCTGGGGTGGGAGACTCTACCGCCTCCCTGGGCAGCCTGTTCCAGCGCTCTGCCACCCTCAAAGTAAAGAAGTTCCTCCTCATGCTTTGATAGAAGTTCCTAGGTTCCAGTTTGTACCCGTTACCTCTTGTCCTGGATCATCTTTGATGATCCAGGACAAGAGGTAACGGGCACCAATTGGAACGTAGGAACTTGAACTTGAACTGGAAGGTAGGAACTTGAACTTGAACATAGGATTATCCTTGATGATTCAGGATAGCTGTGTGTCTGACCAGTCTGTCTTTCGAAGGAGGTCCTGGGCCAGCTCCAGCCATGCTGTGCTGAGCAGAGCCCCTGGCAGCAGCCCCACAGCTCACTCCCAGTGTGCCTGAATGGAAAAGGTACCAAAGTTGCTCCAACACTTTCTGAAAAACTCTATAGTGTTACCCCACAAGCGCAAAGCGACGGCAAAGCCCGTGAAATGACACCGGTGCTTCCAGAAAATGTCAAGCTTCCTGCCCAAGGGTGACATGCCATGCGGTGGGGTCAGGGCCACGCGCTGAGCACCCGGTGCGCTGGGGTTGCCCCAGCGGTTCCTGAGCAGCTCCTGCAGTGCTGCTGCCGGTACCGTTCTGGCGGCTGTAGTTGTTTAAAAAGCCGTTGTTGTTTCCGGCGTAATCTGACGGCAGTTTTCTCGGGCATTTGGGCCTCTTCTAATAAGTGTGCTGTGAGTACATCTGCAAGCATTCACCTGTCGAGGTCAAATGACTGGTGGTGCTCATCTGCCCCCGTGCTACTGCTGCTGCTGCCTCCCGTGAATGCTCATGTGCCTGCGTGCCCCTGTACAGGCACAGAAGCACGCGCGCAACACCTGATCCCGCATCCTAATTATTTTTCGCCCGGTTCTCGGAGTTGTTCTGCTTCCGGCTGATGAACGGGAAAGTGTAGTAGTGCTGTTTCATTTCACCAGCCTCTCAAGTGTGGAAATTATGGTAAATTTGAGAACGAGCGAGATTAGATTGATAGTTACACCTCCTCCTTTAATTAGCCAACCACAGGATCTGTGGAGGCAAAGGCCGGGGGGGTGTGTCGGTGTATATAACGTGTATTGTCTATGTGAAAGATTAATCAAAAGGAGTTGCTTGAGGTGGGAAGGCTTTTCCGGAGAGGTTCCACATGTTGTCAGGTAGTCCATCTGAATGGCAGCTTCCGGTTCGGTCCCTTAGCTTTCGGACGTGACATTTAGTCTGATATGTGCCAGCCGTGCAATCTACCTAGCCCTGCAAAGTGCAAATATTAACCTAAATGCATATTAAGATAGTGTGTGTTAGCTCCTGAACTGAAATAGAGAGCGGGTGTTCCAGCGGAGGCAAGCAAATCGTGTTGATTTACAGTGGCTTGAGGATTTGGCCCATTACCGCTTCTTTATACACTTTTAAACAGAAATGCCAACTCGATAGTTTAGGCTTTAACTGGAACATGGCAAGTAATTGTATGTTTTGGCGGACCCCTAGTAATGTTGCAGAATCTTTCTCTGAAGTTGTTCCATGGGATAGCCGATTCCTCAGGTAAGAGCTACTTGTTTGTTCAATCCTCCATCTTAGGCCTGCTCCTCAGGTGCATCCTCCTTCTCGCAGCGATTTCCTAGGAACAGATTTCGAAGAACAGCTCTGATCACAGAATCACAGATTGGTTAGGGTTAGAAAGGAGCTCTGGAGATCATCCAGTCCAACCCCCTGCCAGAGCAGGGTCACCTACAGCAGGTTGCACAGGATGACCTCCAGGCGGGTTTTGAATGTCTCTGGGGTGGGAGACTCTACCGCCTCCCTGGGAAGCCTGTTCCAGCGCTCTGCCACCCTCAAAGTAAAGAAGTTCCTCCTCATGCTTTGATAGAAGTTCCTACGTTCCAGTTTGTACCCGTTACCTCTTGTCCTGGATCATCTTTGATGATCCAGGACAAGAGGTAACGGGCACCAATTGGAACGTAGGAACTTGAACTTGAACTGGAAGGTAGGAACTTGAACTTGAACATAGGATTATCCTTGATGATTCAGGATAGCTGTGTGTCTGACCAGTCTGTCTTTCGAAGGAGGTCCTGGGCCAGCTCCAGCCATGCTGTGCTGAGCAGAGCCCCTGGCAGCAGCCCCACAGCTCACTCCCAGTGTGCCTGAATGGAAAAGGTACCAAAGTTGCTCCAACACTTTCTGAAAAACTCTATAGTGTTACCCCACAAGCGCAAAGCGACGGCAAAGCCCGTGAAATGACACCGGTGCTTCCAGAAAATGTCAAGCTTCCTGCCCAAGGGTGACATGCCATGCGGTGGGGTCAGGGCCACGCGCTGAGCACCCGGTGCGCTGGGGTTGCCCCAGCGGTTCCTGAGCAGCTCCTGCAGTGCTGCTGCCGGTACCGTTCTGGCGGCTGTATTTGTTTAAAAAGCCGTTGTTGTTTCCGGCGTAATCTGACGGCAGTTTTCTCGGGCATTTGGGCCTCTTCTAATAAGTGTGCTGTGAGTACATCTGCAAGCATTCACCTGTCGAGGTCAAATGACTGGTGGTGCTCATCTGCCCCCGTGCTACTGCTGCTGCTGCCTCCCGTGAATGCTCATGTGCCTGCGTGCCCCTGTACAGGCACAGAAGCACGCGCGCAACACCTGATCCCGCATCCTAATTATTTTTCGCCCGGTTCTCTGAGTTGTTCTGCTTCCGGCTGATGAACGGGAAAGTGTAGTAGTGCTGTTTCATTTCACCAGCCTCTCAAGTGTGGAAATTATGGTAAATTTGAGAACGAGCGAGATTAGATTGATAGTTACACCTCCTCCTTTAATTAGCCAACCACAGGATCTGTGGAGGCAAAGGCCGGGGGGGTGTGTCGGTGTATATAACGTGTATTGTCTATGTGAAAGATTAATCAAAAGGAGTTGCTTGAGGTGGGAAGGCTTTTCCGGAGAGGTTCCACATGTTGTCAGGTAGTCCATCTGAATGGCAGCTTCCGGTTCGGTCCCTTAGCTTTCGGACGTGACATTTAGTCTGATATGTGCCAGCCGTGCAATCTACCTAGCCCTGCAAAGTGCAAATATTAACCTAAATGCATATTAAGATAGTGTGTGTTAGCTCCTGAACTGAAATAGAGAGCGGGTGTTCCAGCGGAGGCAAGCAAATCGTGTTGATTTACAGTGGCTTGAGGATTTGGCCCATTACCGCTTCTTTATACACTTTTAAACAGAAATGCCAACTCGATAGTTTAGGCTTTAACTGGAACATGGCAAGTAATTGTATGTTTTGGCGGACCCCTAGTAATGTTGCAGAATCTTTCTCAGAAGTTGTTCCATGGGATAGCCGATTCCTCAGGTAAGAGCTACTTGTTTGTTCAATCCTCCATCTTAGGCCTGCTCCTCAGGTGCATCCTCCTTCTCGCAGCGATTTCCTAGGAACAGATTTCGAAGAACAGCTCTGATCACAGAATCACAGATTGGTTAGGGTTAGAAAGGAGCCCTGGAGATCATCCAGTCCAACCCCCTGCCAGAGCAGGGTCACCTACAGCAGGTTGCACAGGATGACCTCCAGGCGGGTTTTGAATGTCTCTGGGGTGGGAGACTCTACCGCCTCCCTGGGCAGCCTGTTCCAGCGCTCTACCACCCTCTAAGTAAAGAAGTCCCTCCTCATGCTTTGATAGAAGTTCCTACGTTCCAGTTTGTACCCGTTACCTCTTGTCCTGAATCATCTTTGATGATCCAGGCCAAGAGGTAACGGGCACCAATTGGAACGTAGGAACTTGAACTTGAACTGGAACGTAGGAACTTGAACATAGGATTATCCTTGATGATTCAGGATAGCTGTGTGTCTGACCAGTCTGTCTTTCGAAGGAGGTCCTGGGCCAGCTCCAGCCATGCTGTGCTGAGCAGAGCCCCTGGCAGCAGCCCCACAGCTCACTCCCAGTGTGCCTGAATGGAAAAGGTACCAAAGTTGCTCCAACACTTTCCGAAAAACTCTATAGTGTTACCCCACAAGCGCAAAGCGACGGCAAAGCCCGTGAAATGACACCGGTGCTTCCAGAAAATGTCAAGCTTCCTGCCCAAGGGTGACATGCCATGCGGTGGGGTCAGGGCCACGCGCTGAGCACCCGGTGCGCTGGGGTTGCCCTAGCGGTTCCTGAGCAGCTCTTGCAGTGCTGCCGCCGGTACCGTTCTGGCGGCTGTAGTTGTTTAAAAAGCCGTTGTTGTTTCCGGCGTAATCTGACGGCAGTTTTCTCGGGCATTTGGGCCTCTTCTAATAAGTGTGCTGTGAGTACATCTGCAAGCATTCACCTGTCGAGGTCAAATGACTGGTGGTGCTCATCTGCCCCCGTGCTACTGCTGCTGCCTCCCATGAATGCTCATATGCCTGCGTGCCCCTGTACAGGCACAGATGCACGCGCAACACCTGATCCCGCATCCTAATTATTTTTCGCCCGGTTCTCTGAGTTGTTCTGCTTCCGTCTGATGAATGGGAAAGTGTAGTAGTGCTGTTTCATTTCACCAGCCTCTCAAGTGTGGAAATTATGGTAAATTTGAGAACAAGCCAGATTAGATTGATAGTTACACCTCCTCCTTTAATTAGCCAACCACAGGATCTGTGGAGGCAAATGCCGGGGGGGTGTGTCGGTGTATATAACGTGTATTGTCTATGTGAAAGATTAATCAAAAGGAGTTGCTTGAGGTGGGAAGGCTTTTCCGGAGAGGTTCCACATGTTGTCAGGTAGTCCCTCTGAATGGCAGCTTCCGGTTCGGTCCCTTAGCTTTCGGAAGTGACATTTAGTCTGATATGTGCCAGCCGTGCAATCTACCTAGCCCTGCAAAGTGCAAATATTAACCTAAATGCATATTAAGATAGTGTGTGTTAGCTCCTGAACTGAAATAGAGAGCGGGTGTTCCAGCGGAGGCAAGCAAATCGTGTTGATTTACAGTGGCTTGAGGATTTGGCCCATTACTGCTTCTTTATACACTTTTAAAAAGAAATGCCAACTTGATAGTTTAGGCTTTAACTGGAACATGGCAAGTAATTGTATGTTTTGGCGGACCCCTAGTAATGTTGCAGAATCTTTCTCAGAAGTTGTTCCATGGGATAGCCGATTCCTCAGGTAAGAGCTACTTGTTTGTTCAATCCTCCATCTTAGGCGTGCTCCTCAGGTGCATCCTCCTTCTCGCAGCGATTTCCTAGGAACAGATTTCGAAGAACAGCTCTGATCACAGAATCACAGATTGGTTAGGGTTGGAAAGGAGCTCTGGAGATCATCCAGCCCAAACTCCCTGCCAGAGCAGGGTCACCTACAGCAGGTTGCACAGGATGACCTCCAGGCGGGTTTTGAATGTCTCTGGGGTGGGAGACTCTACCGCCTCCCTGGGAAGCCTGTTCCAGCGCTCTGCCACCCTCAAAGTAAAGAAGTTCCTCCTCATGCTTTGATAGAAGTTCCTACGTTCCAGTTTGTACCCGTTACCTCTTGTCCTGGATCATCTTTGATGATCCAGGACAAGAGGTAACGGGCACCAATTGGAACGTAGGAACTTGAACTTGAACTGGAAGGTAGGAACTTGAACTTGAACATAGGATTATCCTTGATGATTCAGGATAGCTGTGTGTCTGACCAGTCTGTCTTTCGAAGGAGGTCCTGGACCAGCTCCAGCCATGCTGTGCTGAGCAGAGCCCCTGGCAGCAGCCCCACAGCTCACTCCCAGTGTGCCTGAATGGAAAAGGTACCAAAGTTGCTCCAACACTTTCTGAAAAACTCTATAGTGTTACCCCACAAGCGCAAAGCGACGGCAAAGCCCGTGAAATGACACCGGTGCTTCCAGAAAATGTCAAGCTTCCTGCCCAATGGTGACATGCCATGTGGTGGGGTCAGGGCCACGCGCTGAGCACCCGGTGCGCTGGGGTTGCCCCAGCGGTTCCTGAGCAGCTCCTGCAGTGCTGCCGCCGGTACCGTTCTGGCGGCTGTAGTTGTTTAAAAAGCCGTTGTTGTTTCCGGCGTAATCTGACGGCAGTTTTCTCGGGCATTTGGGCCTCTTCTAATAAGTGTGCTGTGAGTACATCTGCAAGCATTCACCTGTCGAGGTCAAATGACTGGTGGTGCTCATCTCCCCCCGTGCTACTGCTGCTGCCTCCCATGAATGCTCATGTACCTGCGTGCCCCTGTACAGGCACAGATGCACGCGCGCAACACCTGATCCCGCATCCTAATTATTTTTCGCCCGGTTCTCTGAGTTGTTCTGCTTCCGGCTGATGAATGGGAAAGTGTAGTAGTGCTGTTTCATTTCACCAGCCTCTCAAGTGTGGAAATTATGGTAAATTTGAGAACAAGCCAGATTAGATTGATAGTTACACCTCCTCCTTTAATTAGCCAACCACAGGATCTGTGGAGGCAAAGGCCGGGGGTGGTGTCGGTGGGGGGGCATACGATTTTACCATGGCGAGATTGCTGGAGGTTCTTTCTTGTCTGTTCTTTCTTGTCTTGTAAATTGGTATGAGATTCTGCCAGTCTTCCTCACGTAGCACAATCGCTCTTGATTTCTGGAGGTTGCTCACAGGGTAAGCTAATGTTTAACATCAATAAGGGTTACCGAATCTTGTCCTTGAGAAGCAGGAGTCTGGAAGCTGTTGTCAATCCAACTGCTGTATTCCTGACCAGCAAGCCCGCTCGATTCAGGGTTAATTAACTGATTACTTAGAGCGGAAGTGTTGTGGAAGAGCCCGATCATTACCATTTCTATTCATTCTAATATGATGTATTTCAACTCCCCCTCCCTCACGCCTTCCAGAGAGTGATCTGGTGAAGGAGGATGACAAGTCTTTGTGAAACCATCTCGAGTTCTCCCAGATACTCGTAGTTGAAGTTGTCTAGCGGTGCGAGATTAGACACCGTGTGAAAGGCAATACTGCACAGATTCTTTATTCCAGACCATTTTGTAAGTTCGCATGATACAAAACCTCATGGTTACTGGGCAGCTCTCCCACTTTTCACGTCAACCTTTGCTACCTCGCCTGCTGCAACGTGCAGGAAAGAAACATTGATTTGAATTGCGCCGTGGTGCCGTGCATCTTAATGACACTCTGGAGTGACTGGCAGTGTGTCTGGGTCCTGGGGTTGGACCCGGTCTAGCTGCCAGGAGGCAACATTGCAGAGAGGGGCTACAGCTGTGGTCTCTGAAGGGACCTGGCTACTCTATGTAGGCCTTCTCTCCCTGCGTCTCAGAGTGCTTGAAGATGCTAATTGGTTCACATTTTCCTCTGTTCGTTAAGGTATTCTGTCCTTAAAAATTCAGCTTTTTAAAATAGTAACGTGTATTGTCTATGTGAAAGATTAATCAAAAGGAGTTGCTTGAGGTGGGAAGGCTTTTCCGGAGAGGTTCCACATTTTGTCAGGTAGTCCCTCTGAATGGCAGCTTCCGGTTCGGTCCCTTAGCTTTCGGAAGTGACATTTAGTCTGATATGTGCCAGCCGTGCAATCTACCTAGCCCCGCAAAGTGCAAATATTAACCTAAATGCATATTAAGATACTGTGTGTTAGCTCCTGAACTGAAATAGAGAGCGGGTGTTCCAGCGGAGGCAAGCAAATCGTGTTGATTTACAGTGGCTTGAGGATTTGGCCCATTACCGCTTCTTTATACACTTTTAAAAAGAAATGCCAACTCGATAGTTTAGGCTTTAACTGGAACATGGCAAGTAATTGTATGCTTTGGCGGACCCCTAGTAATGTTGCAGAATCTTTCTCAGAAGTTGTTCCATGGGATAGCCGATTCCTCAGGTAAGAGCTACTTGTTTGTTCAATCCTCCATCTTAGGCCTGCTCCTCAGGTGCATCCTCCTTCTCGCAGCGATTTCCTAGGAACAGATTTCGAAGAACAGCTCTGATCACAGAATCACAGATTGGTTAGGGTTGGAAAGGACCTCTGGAGATCATCCAGCCCAACCCCCCTGACAGAGCAGGGTCACCTACAGCAGGTTGCACAGGATGACCTCCAGGCGGGTTTTGAATGTTTCTGGGGTCGGAGACTCTACCGCCTCCCTGGGCAGCCTGTTCCAGTGCTCTGCCACCCTCAAAGTAAAGAAGTTCCTCCTCATGCTTTGATAGAAGTTCCTAGGTTCCAGTTTGTACCCGTTACCTCTTGTCCTGGATCATCTTTGATGATGTTTCTGGGGTCGGAGACTCTACCGCCTCCCTGGGCAGCCTGTTCCAGTGCTCTGCCACCCTCAAAGTAAAGAAGTTCCTCCTCATGCTTTGATAGAAGTTCCTAGGTTCCAGTTTGTACCCGTTACCTCTTGTCCTGGATCATTTTTGATGATCCAGGCCAAGAGGTAACGGGCACCAATTCGAACGTAGGAACTTGAACTTGAACTGAAAGGTAGGAACTTGAACTTGAACATAGGATTATCCTTGATGATTCAGGATAGCTGTGTGTCTGACCAGTCTGTCTTTCGAAGGAGGTCCTGGGCCAGCTCCAGCCATGCTGTGCTGAGCAGAGCCCCTGGCAGCAGCCCCACAGCTCACTCCCAGTGTGCCTGAATGGAAAAGGTACCAAAGTTGCTCCAACACTTTCTGAAAAACTCTATAGTGTTACCCCACAAGCGCAAAGCGACGGCAAAGCCCGTGAAATGACACCGGTGCTTCCAGAAAATGTCAAGCTTCCTGCCCAAGGGTGACATGCCATGCGGTGGGGTCAGGGCCACGCGCTGAGCACCCGGTGCGCTGGGGTTGCCCCAGCGGTTCCTGAGCAGCTCCTGCAGTGCTGCCGCCGGTACCGTTCTGGCGGCTGTAGTTGTTTAAAAAGCCGTTGTTGTTTCCGGCGTAATCTGACGGCAGTTTTCTCGGGCATTTGGGCCTCTTCTAATAAGTGTGCTGTGAGTACATCTGCAAGCATTCACCTGTCGAGGTCAAATGACTGGTGGTGCTCATCTGCCCCCGTGCTACTGCTGCTGCCTCCCGTGAATGCTCATGTGCCTGCGTGCCCCTGTACAGGCACAGATGCACGCGCGCAACACCTGATCCCGCATCCTAATTATTTTTCGCCCGGTTCTCGGAGTTGTTCTGCTTCCGGCTGATGAATGGGAAAGTGTAGTAGTGCTGTTTCATTTCACCAGCCTCTCAAGTGTGGAAATTATGGTAAATTTGAGAACAAGCCAGATTAGATTGATAGTTACACCTCCTCCTTTAATTAGCCAACCACAGGATCTGTGGAGGCAAAGGCCGGGGGGGTGTGTCGGTGTATATAACGTGTATTGTCTATGTGAAAGATTAATCAAAAGGAGTTGCTTGAGGTGGGAAGGCTTTTCCGGAGAGGTTCCACATGTTGTCAGGTAGTCCCTCTGAATGGCAGCTTCCGGTTCGGTCCCTTAGCTTTCGGAAGTGACATTTAGTCTGATATGTGCCAGCCGTGCAATCTACCTAGCCCCGCAAAGTGCAAATATTAACCTAAATGCATATTAAGATACTGTGTGTTAGCTCCTGAACTGAAATAGAGAGCGGGTGTTCCAGCGGAGGCAAGCAAATCGTGTTGATTTACAGTGGCTTGCGGATTTGGCCCATTACCGCTTCTTTATACACTTTTAAAAAGAAATGCCAACTCGATAGTTTAGGCTTTAACTGGAACATGGCAAGTAATTGTATGTTTTGGCGGACCCCTAGTAATGTTGCAGAATCTTTCTCAGAAGTTGTTCCATGGCATAGCCGATTCCTCAGGTAAGAGCTACTTGTTTGTTCAATCCTCCATCTTAGGCCTGCTCCTCAGGTGCATCCTCCTTCTCGCAGCGATTTCCTAGGAACAGATTTCGAAGAACAGCTCTGATCACAGAATCACAGATTGGTTAGGGTTGGAAAGGACCTCTGGAGATCATCCAGCCCAACCCCCCTGCCAGAGCAGGGTCACCTACAGCAGGTTGCACAGGATGACCTCCAGGCGGGTTTTGAATGTTTCTGGGGTCGGAGACTCTACCGCCTCCCTGGGCAGCCTGTTCCAGCGCTCTGCCACCCTCAAAGTAAAGAAGTTCCTCCTCATGCTTTGATAGAAGTTCATACGTTCCAGATTGTACCCGTTACCTCTTGTCCTGGATCATCTTTGATGATCCAGGACAAGAGGTAACGGGCACCAATTGGAACGTAGGAACTTGAACTTGAACTGGAACGTAGGAACTTGAACATAGGATTATCCTTGATGATTCAGGATAGCTGTGTGTCTGACCAGTCTGTCTTTCGAAGGAGGTCCTGGGCCAGCTCCAGCCATGCTGTGCTGAGCAGAGCCCCTGGCAGCAGCCCCACAGCTCACTCCCAGTGTGCCTGAATGGAAAAGGTACCAAAGTTGCTCCAACACTTTCTGAAAAACTCTATAGTGTTACCCCACAAGCGCAAAGCGACGGCAAAGCCCGTGAAATGACACCGGTGCTTCCAGAAAATGTCAAGCTTCCTGCCCAAGGGTGACATGCCATGCGGTGGGGTCAGGGCCACGCGCTGAGCACCCGGTGCGCTGGGGTTGCCCCAGCGGTTCCTGAGCAGCTCCTGCAGTGCTGCCGCCGGTACCGTTCTGGCGGCTGTAGTTGTTTAAAAAGCCGTTGTTGTTTCCGGCGTAATCTGACGGCAGTTTTCTCAGGCATTTGGGCCTCTTCGAATAAGTGTGCTGTGAGTACATCTGCAAGCATTCACCTGTCGAGGTCAAATGACTGGTGGTGCTCATCTGCCCCCGTGCTACTGCTGCTGCCTCCCGTGAATGCTCATGTGCCTGCGTGCCCCTGTACAGGCACAGATGCACGCGCGCAACACCTGATCCCGCATCCTAATTATTTTTCGCCCGGTTCTCGGAGTTGTTCTGCTTCCGGCTGATGAATGGGAAAGTGTAGTAGTGCTGTTTCATTTCACCAGCCTCTCAAGTGTGGAAATTATGGTAAATTTGAGAACAAGCCAGATTAGATTGATAGTTACACCTCCTCCTTTAATTAGCCAACCACAGGATCTGTGGAGGCAAAGGCCGGGGGGCGTGTCGGTGGGGGGGCATACGATTTTACCATGGCGAGATTGCTGGAGGTTCTTTCTCTTCTGTTCTTTCTTGTCTTGTAAATTGGTATGAGGTTCTGCCAGTCTTCCTCACGTAGCACAATCGCTCTTGATTTCTGGAGGTTGCTCACAGGGTAAGCTAATGTTTAACATCAATAAGGGTTACCGAATCTTGTCCTTGAGAAGCAGGAGTCTGGAAGCTGTTGTCAATCCAACTGCTGTATTCCTGACCAGCAAGCCCGCTCGATTCAGGGTTAATTAACTGATTACTTAGAGCGGAAGTGTTGTGGAAGAGCCCGATCATTACCATTTCTATTCATTCTAATATGATGTATTTCAACTCCCCCTCCCTCACGCCTTCCAGAGAGTGATCTGGTGAAGGAGGATGACAAGTCTTTTTGAAACCATCTCGAGTTCTCCCAGATACTCGTAGTTGAAGTTGTCTAGCGGTGCGAGATTAGACACCGTGTGAAAGGCAATACTGCACAGATTCTTTATTCCAGACCATTTTGTAAGTTCGCATGATACAAAACCTCACGGTTACTGGGCAGCTCTCCCACTTTTCACGTCAACCTTTGCTACCTCGCCCGCTGCAACGTGCAGGAAAGAAACATTGATTTGAATTGCGCCGTGGTGCCGTGCATCTTAATGACACTCTGGAGTGACTGGCAGTGTGTCTGGGTCCTGGGGTTGGACCCGGTCTAGCTGCCAGGAGGCAACATTGCAGAGAGGGGCTACAGCTGTGGTCTCTGAAGGGACCTGGCTACTCTATGTATGCCTTCTCTCCCTGCGTCTCAGAGTGCTTGAAGATGCTAATTGGTTCACATTTTCCTCTGTTCGTTAAGGTATTCTGTCCTTAAAAATTCAGCTTTTTAAAATAGTAACGTGTATTGTCTATGTGAAAGATTAATCAAAAGGAGTTGCTTGAGGTGGGAAGGCTTTTCCGGAGAGGTTCCACATGTTGTCAGGTAGTCCCTCTGAATGGCAGCTTCCGGTTCGGTCCCTTAGCTTTCGGAAGTGACATTTAGTCTGATATGTGCCAGCCGTGCAATCTACCTAGCCCTGCAAAGTGCAAATATTAACCTAAATGCATATTAAGATACTGTGTGTTAGCTCCTGAACTGAAATAGAGAGCGGGTGTTCCAGCGGAGGCAAGCAAATCGTGTTGATTTACAGTGGCTTGCGGATTTGGCCCATTACCGCTTCTTTATACACTTTTAAAAAGAAATGCCAACTCGATAGTTTAGGCTTTAACTGGAACATAGCAAGTAATTGTATGTTTTGGCGGACCCCTAGTAATGTTGCAGAATCTTTCTCTGAAGTTGTTCCATGGGATAGCCGATTCCTCAGGTAAGAGCTACTTGTTTGTTCAATCCTCCATCTTAGGCCTGCTCCTCAGGTGCATCCTCCTTCTCGCAGCGATTTCCTAGGAACAGATTTCGAAGAACAGCTCTGATCACAGAATCACAGATTGCTTTGGGTTGGAAAGGAGGTCTGGAGATCATCCAGTCCAACCCCCCTGCCAGAGCAGGGTCACCTACAGCAGGTTGCACAGGATGACCTCCAGGCGGGTTTTGAATGTCTCTGGGGTGGGAGACTCTACCGCCTCCCTGGGCAGCCTGTTCCAGCGCTCTGCCACCCTCAAAGTAAAGAAGTTCCTCCTCATGCTTTGATAGAAGTTCCTACGTTCCAGTTTGTACCCGTTACCTCTTGTCCTGGATCATCTTTGATGATCCAGGACAAGAGGTAACGGGCACCAATTGGAACGTAGGAACTTGAACTTCAACTAGAAGGTAGGAACTTGAACATAGGATTATCCTTGATGATTCAGGATAGCTGTGTGTCTGACCAGTCTGTCTTTCGAAGAAGGTCCTGGGCCAGCTCCAGCCATGCTGTGCTGAGCAGAGCCCCTGGCAGCAGCCCCACAGCTCACTCCCAGTGTGCCTGAATGGAAAAGGTACCAAAGTTGCTCCAACACTTTCTGAAAAACTCTATAGTGTTACCCCACAAGCGCAAAGCGACGGCAAAGCCCGTGAAATGACACCGGTGCTTCCAGAAAATGTCAAGCTTCCTGCCCAAGGGTGACATGCCATGCGGTGGGGTCAGGGCCACGCGCTGAGCACCCGGTGCGCTGGGGTTGCCCCAGCGGTTCCTGAGCAGCTCCTGCAGTGCTGCCGCCGGTACCGTTCTGGCGGCTGTAGTTGTTTAAAAAGCCGTTGTTGTTTCCGGCGTAATCTGACGGCAGTTTTCTCGGGCATTTGGGCCTCTTCTAATAAGTGTGCTGTGAGTACATCTGCAAGCATTCACCTGTCGAGGTCAAATGACTGGTGGTGCTCATCTGCCCCCGTGCTACTGCTGCTGCCTCCCGTGAATGCTCATGTGCCTGCGTGCCCCTGTACAGGCACAGATGCACGCGCGCAACACCTGATCCCGCATCCTAATTATTTTTCGCCCGGTTCTCGGAGTTGTTCTGCTTCCGGCTGATGAATGGGAAAGTGTAGTAGTGCTGTTTCATTTCACCAGCCTCTCAAGTGTGGAAATTATGGTAAATTTGAGAACGAGCGAGATTAGATTGATAGTTACACCTCCTCCTTTAATTAGCCAACCACAGGATCTGTGGAGGCAAAGGCCGGGGGGGTGTGTCGGTGTATATAACGTGTATTGTCTATGTGAAAGATTAATCAAAAGGAGTTGCTTGAGGTGGGAAGGCTTTTCCGGAGAGGTTCCACATGTTGTCAGGTAGTCCCTCTGAATGGCAGCTTCCGGTTCGGTCCCTTAGCTTTCAGAAGTGACATTTAGTCTGATATGTGCCAGCCGTGCAATCTACCTAGCCCCGCAAAGTGCAAATATTAACATAAATGCATATTAAGATACTGTGTGTTAGCTCCTGAACTGAAATAGAGAGCGGGTGTTCCAGCGGAGGCAAGCAAATCGTGTTGATTTACAGTGGCTTGCGGATTTGGCCCATTACCGCTTCTTTATACACTTTTAAAAAGAAATGCCAACTCGATAGTTTAGGCTTTAACTGGAACATGGCAAGTAATTGTATGTTTTGGCGGACCCCTAGTAATGTTGCAGAATCTTTCTCAGAAGTTGTTCCATGGGATAGCCGATTCCTCAGGTAAGAGCTACTTGTTTGTTCAATCCTCCATCTTAGGCCTGCTCCTCAGGTGCATCCTCCTTCTCGCAGCTATTTCCTAGGAACAGATTTCGAAGAACAGCTCTGATCACAGAATCACAGATTGGTTAGGGTTGGAAAGGACCTCTGGAGATCATCCAGCCCAACGCCCCTGCCAGAGCAGGGTCACCTACAGCAGGTTGCACAGGATGACCTCCAGGCGGGTTTTGAATGTTTCTGGGGTGGGAGACTCTACCGCCTCCCTGGGCAGCCTGTTCCAGCGCTCTACCACCCTCTAAGTAAAGAAGTCCCTCCTCATGCTTTGATAGAAGTTCCTACGTTCCAGTTTGTACCCGTTACCTCTTGTCCTGGATCATCTTTGATGATCCAGGACAAGAGGTAACGGGCACCAATTGGAACGTAGGAACTTGAACTTGAACTGGAACGTAGGAACTTGAACATAGGATTATCCTTGATGATTCAGGATAGCTGTGTGTCTGACCAGTCTGTCTTTCGAAGGAGGTCCTGGGCCAGCTCCAGCCATGCTGTGCTGAGCAGAGCCCCTGGCAGCAGCCCCACAGCTCACTCCCAGTGTGCCTGAATGGAAAAGGTACCAAAGTTGCTCCAACAGTTTCTGAAAAACTCTATAGTGTTACCCCACAAGCGCAAAGCGACGGCAAAGCCCGTGAAATGACACCGGTGCTTCCAGAAAACGTCAAGCTTCCTGCCCAAGGGTGACATGCCATGCGGTGGGGTCAGGGCCACGCGCTGAGCACCCGGTGCGCTGGGGTTGCCCCAGCGGTTCCTGAGCAGCTCCTGCAGTGCTGCCGCCGGTACCGTTCTGGCGGCTGTAGTTGTTTAAAAAGCCGTTGTTGTTTCCGGCGTAATCTGACGGCAGTTTTCTCAGGCATTTGGGCCTCTTCGAATAAGTGTGCTGTGAGTACATCTGCAAGCATTCACCTGTCGAGGTCAAATGACTGGTGGTGCTCATCTGCCCCCGTGCTACTGCTGCTGCCTCCCGTGAATGCTCATGTGCCTGCGTGCCCCTGTACAGGCACAGATGCACGCGCGCAACACCTGATCCCGCATCCTAATTATTTTTCGCCCGGTTCTCGGAGTTGTTCTGCTTCCGGCTGATGAATGGGAAAGTGTAGTAGTGCTGTTTCATTTCACCAGCCTCTCAAGTGTGGAAATTATGGTAAATTTGAGAACAAGCCAGATTAGATTGATAGTTACACCTCCTCCTTTAATTAGCCAACCACAGGATCTGTGGAGGCAAAGGCCGGGGGGCGTGTCGGTGGGGGGGCATACGATTTTACCATGGCGAGATTGCTGGAGGTTCTTTCTCTTCTGTTCTTTCTTGTCTTGTAAATTGGTATGAGGTTCTGCCAGTCTTCCTCACGTAGCACAATCGCTCTTGATTTCTGGAGGTTGCTCACAGGGTAAGCTAATGTTTAACATCAATAAGGGTTACCGAATCTTGTCCTTGAGAAGCAGGAGTCTGGAAGCTGTTGTCAATCCAACTGCTGTATTCCTGACCAGCAAGCCCGCTCGATTCAGGGTTAATTAACTGATTACTTAGAGCGGAAGTGTTGTGGAAGAGCCCGATCATTACCATTTCTATTCATTCTAATATGATGTATTTCAACTCCCCCTCCCTCACGCCTTCCAGAGAGTGATCTGGTGAAGGAGGATGACAAGTCTTTTTGAAACCATCTCGAGTTCTCCCAGATACTCGTAGTTGAAGTTGTCTAGCGGTGCGAGATTAGACACCGTGTGAAAGGCAATACTGCACAGATTCTTTATTCCAGACCATTTTGTAAGTTCGCATGATACAAAACCTCACGGTTACTGGGCAGCTCTCCCACTTTTCACGTCAACCTTTGCTACCTCGCCCGCTGCAACGTGCAGGAAAGAAACATTGATTTGAATTGCGCCGTGGTGCCGTGCATCTTAATGACACTCTGGAGTGACTGGCAGTGTGTCTGGGTCCTGGGGTTGGACCCGGTCTAGCTGCCAGGAGGCAACATTGCAGAGAGGGGCTACAGCTGTGGTCTCTGAAGGGACCTGGCTACTCTATGTAGGCCTTCTCTCCCTGCGTCTCAGAGTGCTTGAAGATGCTAATTGGTTCACATTTTCCTCTGTTCGTTAAGGTATTCTGTCCTTAAAAATTCAGCTTTTTAAAATAGTAACGTGTATTGTCTATGTGAAAGATTAATCAAAAGGAGTTGCTTGAGGTGGGAAGGCTTTTCCGGAGAGGTTCCACATGTTGTCAGGTAGTCCCTCTGAATGGCAGCTTCCGGTTCGGTCCCTTAGCTTTCGGAAGTGACATTTAGTCTGATATGTGCCAGCCGTGCAATCTACCTAGCCCTGCAAAGTGCAAATATTAACCTAAATGCATATTAAGATACTGTGTGTTAGCTCCTGAACTGAAATAGAGAGCGGGTGTTCCAGCGGAGGCAAGCAAATCGTGTTGATTTACAGTGGCTTGCGGATTTGGCCCATTACCGCTTCTTTATACACTTTTAAAAAGAAATGCCAACTCGATAGTTTAGGCTTTAACTGGAACATAGCAAGTAATTGTATGTTTTGGCGGACCCCTAGTAATGTTGCAGAATCTTTCTCTGAAGTTGTTCCATGGGATAGCCGATTCCTCAGGTAAGAGCTACTTGTTTGTTCAATCCTCCATCTTAGGCCTGCTCCTCAGGTGCATCCTCCTTCTCGCAGCGATTTCCTAGGAACAGATTTCGAAGAACAGCTCTGATCACAGAATCACAGATTGCTTTGGGTTGGAAAGGAGGTCTGGAGATCATCCAGTCCAACCCCCCTGCCAGAGCAGGGTCACCTACAGCAGGTTGCACAGGATGACCTCCAGGCGGGTTTTGAATGTCTCTGGGGTGGTAGACTCTACCGCCTCCCTGGGCAGCCTGTTCCAGCGCTCTGCCACCCTCAAAGTAAAGAAGTTCCTCCTCATGCTTTGATAGAAGTTCCTACGTTCCAGTTTGTACCCGTTACCTCTTGTCCTGGATCATCTTTGATGATCCAGGACAAGAGGTAACGGGCACCAATTGGAACGTAGGAACTTGAACTTCAACTAGAAGGTAGGAACTTGAACATAGGATTATCCTTGATGATTCAGGATAGCTGTGTGTCTGACCAGTCTGTCTTTCGAAGAAGGTCCTGGGCCAGCTCCAGCCATGCTGTGCTGAGCAGAGCCCCTGGCAGCAGCCCCACAGCTCACTCCCAGTGTGCCTGAATGGAAAAGGTACCAAAGTTGCTCCAACACTTTCTGAAAAACTCTATAGTGTTACCCCACAAGCGCAAAGCGACGGCAAAGCCCGTGAAATGACACCGGTGCTTCCAGAAAATGTCAAGCTTCCTGCCCAAGGGTGACATGCCATGCGGTGGGGTCAGGGCCACGCGCTGAGCACCCGGTGCGCTGGGGTTGCCCCAGCGGTTCCTGAGCAGCTCCTGCAGTGCTGCCGCCGGTACCGTTCTGGCGGCTGTAGTTGTTTAAAAAGCCGTTGTTGTTTCCGGCGTAATCTGACGGCAGTTTTCTCGGGCATTTGGGCCTCTTCTAATAAGTGTGCTGTGAGTACATCTGCAAGCATTCACCTGTCGAGGTCAAATGACTGGTGGTGCTCATCTGCCCCCGTGCTACTGCTGCTGCCTCCCGTGAATGCTCATGTGCCTGCGTGCCCCTGTACAGGCACAGATGCACGCGCGCAACACCTGATCCCGCATCCTAATTATTTTTCGCCCGGTTCTCGGAGTTGTTCTGCTTCCGGCTGATGAATGGGAAAGTGTAGTAGTGCTGTTTCATTTCACCAGCCTCTCAAGTGTGGAAATTATGGTAAATTTGAGAACAAGCCAGATTAGATTGATAGTTACACCTCCTCCTTTAATTAGCCAACCACAGGATCTGTGGAGGCAAAGGCCGGGGGGGTGTGTCGGTGTATATAAGGTGTATTGTCTATGTGAAAGATTAATCAAAAGGAGTTGCTTGAGGTGGGAAGGCTTTTCCGGAGAGGTTCCACATGTTGTCAGGTAGTCCCTCTGAATGGCAGCTTCCGGTTCGGTCCCTTAGCTTTCAGAAGTGACATTTAGTCTGATATGTGCCAGCCGTGCAATCTACCTAGCCCCGCAAAGTGCAAATATTAACATAAATGCATATTAAGATACTGTGTGTTAGCTCCTGAACTGAAATAGAGAGCGGGTGTTCCAGCGGAGGCAAGCAAATCGTGTTGATTTACAGTGGCTTGCGGATTTGGCCCATTACCGCTTCTTTATACACTTTTAAAAAGAAATGCCAACTCGATAGTTTAGGCTTTAACTGGAACATGGCAAGTAATTGTATGTTTTGGCGGACCCCTAGTAATGTTGCAGAATCTTTCTCAGAAGTTGTTCCATGGGATAGCCGATTCCTCAGGTAAGAGCTACTTGTTTGTTCAATCCTCCATCTTAGGCCTGCTCCTCAGGTGCATCCTCCTTCTCGCAGCTATTTCCTAGGAACAGATTTCGAAGAACAGCTCTGATCACAGAATCACAGATTGGTTAGGGTTGGAAAGGACCTCTGGAGATCATCCAGCCCAACGCCCCTGCCAGAGCAGGGTCACCTACAGCAGGTTGCACAGGATGACCTCCAGGCGGGTTTTGAATGTTTCTGGGGTGGGAGACTCTACCGCCTCCCTGGGCAGCCTGTTCCAGCGCTCTGCCACCCTCAAAGTAAAGAAGTTCCTCCTCATGCTTTGATAGAAGTTCCTACGTTCCAGTTTGTACCCGTTACCTCTTGTCCTGGATCATCTTTGATGATCCAGGACAAGAGGTAACGGGCACCAATTGGAACGTAGGAACTTGAACTTGAACTGGAACGTAGGAACTTGAACATAGGATTATCCTTGATGATTCAGGATAGCTGTGTGTCTGACCAGTCTGTCTTTCGAAGAAGGTCCTGGGCCAGCTCCAGCCATGCTGTGCTGAGCAGAGCCCCTGGCAGCAGCCCCACAGCTCACTCCCAGTGTGCCTGAATGGAAAAGGTACCAAAGTTGCTCCAACACTTTCTGAAAAACTCTATAGTGTTACCCCACAAGCGCAAAGCGACGGCAAAGCCCGTGAAATGACACCGGTGCTTCCAGAAAATGTCAAGCTTCCTGCTCAAGGGTGACGTGCCATGCGGTGGGGTCAGGGCCACGCGCTGAGCACCCGGTGCGCTGGGGTTGCCCCAGCGGTTCCTGAGCAGCTCCTGCAGTGCTGCCGCCGGTACCGTTCTGGCGGCTGTAGTTGTTTAAAAAGCCGTTGTTGTTTCCGGCGTAATCTGACGGCAGTTTTCTCGGGCATTTGGGCCTCTTCTAATAAGTGTGCTGTGAGTACATCTGCAAGCATTCACCTGTCGAGGTCAAATGACTGGTGGTGCTCATCTGCCCCCGTGCTACTGCTGCTGCCTCCCGTGAATGCTCATGTGCCTGCGTGCCCCTGTACAGGCACAGATGCACGCGCGCAACACCTGATCCCGCATCCTAATTATTTTTCGCCCGGTTCTCGGAGTTGTTCTGCTTCCGGCTGATGAATGGGAAAGTGTAGTAGTGCTGTTTCATTTCACCAGCCTCTCAAGTGTGGAAATTATGGTAAATTTGAGAACAAGCCAGATTAGATTGATAGTTACACCTCCTCCTTTAATTAGCCAACCACAGGATCTGTGGAGGCAAAGGCCGGGGGGGTGTGTCGGTGTATATAAGGTGTATTGTCTATGTGAAAGATTAATCAAAAGGAGTTGCTTGAGGTGGGAAGGCTTTTCCGGAGAGGTTCCACATGTTGTCAGGTAGTCCCTCTGAATGGCAGCTTCCGGTTCGGTCCCTTAGCTTTCAGAAGTGACATTTAGTCTGATATGTGCCAGCCGTGCAATCTACCTAGCCCCGCAAAGTGCAAATATTAACATAAATGCATATTAAGATACTGTGTGTTAGCTCCTGAACTGAAATAGAGAGCGGGTGTTCCAGCGGAGGCAAGCAAATCGTGTTGATTTACAGTGGCTTGCGGATTTGGCCCATTACCGCTTCTTTATACACTTTTAAAAAGAAATGCCAACTCGATAGTTTAGGCTTTAACTGGAACATGGCAAGTAATTGTATGTTTTGGCGGACCCCTAGTAATGTTGCAGAATCTTTCTCAGAAGTTGTTCCATGGGATAGCCGATTCCTCAGGTAAGAGCTACTTGTTTGTTCAATCCTCCATCTTAGGCCTGCTCCTCAGGTGCATCCTCCTTCTCGCAGCTATTTCCTAGGAACAGATTTCGAAGAACAGCTCTGATCACAGAATCACAGATTGGTTACGGTTGGAAAGGACCTCTGGAGATCATCCAGCCCAACGCCCCTGCCAGAGCAGGGTCACCTACAGCAGGTTGCACAGGATGACCTCCAGGCGGGTTTTGAATGTTTCTGGGGTGGGAGACTCTACCGCCTCCCTGGGCAGCCTGTTCCAGCGCTCTGCCACCCTCAAAGTAAAGAAGTTCCTCCTCATGCTTTGATAGAAGTTCCTACGTTCCAGTTTGTACCCGTTACCTCTTGTCCTGGATCATCTTTGATGATCCAGGACAAGAGGTAACGGGCACCAATTGGAACGTAGGAACTTGAACTTGAACTGGAACGTAGGAACTTGAACATAGGATTATCCTTGATGATTCAGGATAGCTGTGTGTCTGACCAGTCTGTCTTTCGAAGAAGGTCCTGGGCCAGCTCCAGCCACGCTGTGCTGAGCAGAGCCCCTGGCAGCAGCCCCACAGCTCACTCCCAGTGTGCCTGAATGGAAAAGGTACCAAAGTTGCTCCAACACTTTCTGAAAAACTCTATAGTGTTACCCCACAAGCGCAAAGCGACGGCAAAGCCCGTGAAATGACACCGGTGCTTCCAGAAAATGTCAAGCTTCCTGCTCAAGGGTGACGTGCCATGCGGTGGGGTCAGGGCCACGCGCTGAGCACCCGGTGCGCTGGGGTTGCCCCAGCGGTTCCTGAGCAGCTCCTGCAGTGCTGCCGCCGGTACCGTTCTGGCGGCTGTAGTTGTTTAAAAAGCCGTTGTTGTTTCCGGCGTAATCTGACGGCAGTTTTCTCGGGCATTTGGGCCTCTTCTAATAAGTGTGCTGTGAGTACATCTGCAAGCATTCACCTGTCGAGGTCAAATGACTGGTGGTGCTCATCTGCCCCCGTGCTACTGCTGCTGCCTCCCGTGAATGCTCATGTGCCTGCGTGCCCCTGTACAGGCACAGATGCACGCGCGCAACACCTGATCCCGCATCCTAATTATTTTTCGCCCGGTTCTCGGAGTTGTTCTGCTTCCGGCTGATGAATGGGAAAGTGTAGTAGTGCTGTTTCATTTCACCAGCCTCTCAAGTGTGGAAATTATGGTAAATTTGAGAACAAGCCAGATTAGATTGATAGTTACACCTCCTCCTTTAATTAGCCAACCACAGGATCTGTGGAGGCAAAGGCCGGGGGGGTGTGTCGGTGTATATAAGGTGTATTGTCTATGTGAAAGATGAATCAAAAGGAGTTGCTTGAGGTGGGAAGGCTTTTCCGGAGAGGTTCCACATGTTGTCAGGTAGTCCCTCTGAATGGCAGCTTCCGGTTCGGTCCCTTAGCTTTCGGAAGTGACATTTAGTCTGATATGTGCCAGCCGTGCAATCTACCTAGCCCTGCAAAGTGCAAATATTAACCTAAATGCATATTAAGATACTGTGTGTTAGCTCCTGAACTGAAATAGAGAGCGGGTGTTCCAGCGGAGGCAAGCAAATCGTGTTGATTTACAGTGGCTTGAGGATTTGGCCCATTACCGCTTCTTTATACACTTTTAAAAAGAAATGCCAACTCGATAGTTTAGGCTTTAACTGGAACATGGCAAGTAATTGTATGTTTTGGCGGACCCCTAGTAATGTTGCAGAATCTTTCTCAGAAGTTGTTCCATGGGATAGCCGATTCCTCAGGTAAGAGCTACTTGTTTGTTCAATCCTCCATCTTAGGCCTGCTCCTCAGGTGCATCCTCCTTCTCGCAGCGATTTCCTAGGAACAGATTTCGAAGAACAGCTCTGATCACAGAATCACAGATTGGTTAGGGTTGGAAAGGAGCTCTGGAGATCATCCAGTCCAACCCCCCTGCCAGAGCAGGGTCACCTACAGCAGGTTGCACAGGATGACCTCCAGGCGGGTTTTGAATGTCTCTGGGGTGGGAGACTCTACCGCCTCCCTGGGCAGCCTGTTCCAGCGCTCTGCCACCCTCAAAGTAAAGAAGTTCCTCCTCATGCTTTGATAGAAGTTCCTAGGTTCCAGTTTGTACCCGTTACCTCTTGTCCTGGATCATCTTTGATGATCCAGGACAAGAGGTAACGGGCACCAATTGGAACGTAGGAACTTGAACTTGAACTGGAAGGTAGGAACTTGAACTTGAACATAGGATTATCCTTGATGATTCAGGATAGCTGTGTGTCTGACCAGTCTGTCTTTCGAAGGAGGTCCTGGGCCAGCTCCAGCCATGCTGTGCTGAGCAGAGCCCCTGGCAGCAGCCCCACAGCTCACTCCCAGTGTGCCTGAATGGAAAAGGTACCAAAGTTGCTCCAACACTTTCTGAAAAACTCTATAGTGTTACCCCACAAGCGCAAAGCGACGGCAAAGCCCGTGAAATGACACCGGTGCTTCCAGAAAATGTCAAGCTTCCTGCCCAAGGGTGACATGCCATGCGGTGGGGTCAGGGCCACGCGCTGAGCACCCGGTGCGCTGGGGTTGCCCCAGCGGTTCCTGAGCAGCTCCTGCAGTGCTGCCGCCGGTACCGTTCTGGCGGCTGTAGTTGTTTAAAAAGCCGTTGTTGTTTCCGGCGTAATCTGACGGCAGTTTTCTCGGGCATTTGGGCCTCTTCTAATAAGTGTGCTGTGAGTACATCTGCAAGCATTCACCTGTCGAGGTCAAATGACTGGTGGTGCTCATCTGCCCCCGTGCTACTGCTGCTGCCTCCCGTGAATGCTCATGTGCCTGCGTGCCCCTGTACAGGCACAGATGCACGCGCGCAACACCTGATCCCGCATCCTAATTATTTTTCGCCCGGTTCTCGGAGTTGTTCTGCTTCCGGCTGATGAATGGGAAAGTGTAGTAGTGCTGTTTCATTTCACCAGCCTCTCAAGTGTGGAAATTATGGTAAATTTGAGAACAAGCCAGATTAGATTGATAGTTACACCTCCTCCTTTAATTAGCCAACCACAGGATCTGTGGAGGCAAAGGCCGGGGGGGTGTGTCGGTGTATATAACGTGTATTGTCTATGTGAAAGATTAATCAAAAGGAGTTGCTTGAGGTGGGAAGGCTTTTCCGGAGAGGTTCCACATGTTGTCAGGTAGTCCCTCTGAATGGCAGCTTCCGGTTCGGTCCCTTAGCTTTCGGAAGTGACATTTAGTCTGATATGTGCCAGCCGTGCAATCTACCTAGCCCTGCAAAGTGCAAATATTAACATAAATGCATATTAAGATACTGTGTGTTAGCTCCTGAACTGAAATAGAGAGCGGGTGTTCCAGCGGAGGCAAGCAAATCGTGTTGATTTACAGTGGCTTGAGGATTTGGCCCATTACCGCTTCTTTATACACTTTTAAAACGAAATGCCAACTCGATAGTTTAGGCTTTAACTGGAACATGGCAAGTAATTGTATGTTTTGGCGGACCCCTAGTAATGTTGCAGAATCTTTCTCAGAAGTTGTTCCATGGGATAGCCGATTCCTCAGGTAAGAGCTACTTGTTTGTTCAATCCTCCATCTTAGGCCTGCTCCTCAGGTGCATCCTCCTTCTCGCAGCGATTTCCTAGGAACAGATTTCGAAGAACAGCTCTGATCACAGAATCACAGATTGGTTAGGGTTGGAAAGGAGCTCTGGAGATCATCCAGTCCAACCCCCCTCCCAGAGCAGGGTCACGTACAGCAGGTTGCACAGGATGACTTCCAGGCGGGTTTTGAATGTCTCTGGGGTGGGAGACTCTACCGCCTCCCTGGGCAGCCTGTTCCAGTGCTCTGCCACCCTCAAAGTAAAGAAGTTCCTCCGCATGCTTTGATAGAAGTTCCTAGGTTCCAGTTTGTACCCGTTACCTCTTGTCCTGGATCATCTTTGATGATCCAGGACAAGAGGTAACGGGCACCAATTGGAACGTAGGAACTTGAACTTGAACTGGAAGGTAGGAACTTGAACATAGGATTATCCTTGATGATTCAGGATAGCTGTGTGTCTGACCAGTCTGTCTTTCGAAGGAGGTCCTGGGCCAGCTCCAGCCATGCTGTGCTGAGCAGAGCCCCTGGCAGCAGCCCCACAGCTCACTCCCAGTGTGCCTGAATGGAAAAGGTACCAAAGTTGCTCCAACACTTTCTGAAAAACTCTATAGTGTTACCCCACAAGCGCAAAGCGACGGCAAAGCCCGTGAAATGACACCGGTGCTTCCAGAAAATGTCAAGCTTCCTGCCCAAGGGTGACATGCCATGCGGTGGGGTCAGGGCCACGCGCTGAGCACCCGGTGCGCTGGGGTTGCCCCAGCGGTTCCTGAGCAGCTCCTGCAGTGCTGCCGCCGGTACCGTTCTGGCGGCTGTAGTTGTTTAAAAAGCCGTTGTTGTTTCCGGCGTAATCTGACGGCAGTTTTCTCGGGCATTTGGGCCTCTTCTAATAAGTGTGCTGTGAGTACATCTGCAAGCATTCACCTGTCGAGGTCAAATGACTGGTGGTGCTCATCTGCCCCCGTGCTACTGCTGCTGCCTCCCGTGAATGCTCATGTGCCTGCGTGCCCCTGTACAGGCACAGATACAAGCGCGCAACACCTGATCCCGCATCCTAATTATTTTTCGCCCGGTTCTCGGAGTTGTTCTGCTTCCGGCTGATGAATGGGAAAGTGTAGTAGTGCTGTTTCATTTCACCAGCCTCTCAAGTGTGGAAATTATGGTAAATTTGAGAACAAGCCAGATTAGATTGATAGTTACACCTCCTCCTTTAATTAGCCAACCACAGGATCTGTGGAGGCAAAGGCCGGGGGGGTGTGTCGGTGTATATAACGTGTATTGTCTATGTGAAAGATGAATCAAAAGGAGTTGCTTGAGGTGGGAAGGCTTTTCCGGAGAGGTTCCACATGTTGTCAGGTAGACCCTCTGAATGGCAGCTTCCGGTTCGGTCCCTTAGCTTTCGGAAGTGACATTTAGTCTGATATGTGCCAGCCGTGCAATCTACCTAGCCCTGCAAACTGCAAATATTAACATAAATGCATATTAAGATACTGTGTGTTAGCTCCTGAACTGAAATAGAGAGCGGGTGTTCCAGCGGAGGCAAGCAAATCGTGTTGATTTAGAGTGGCTTGAGGATTTGGCCCATTACCGCTTCTTTATACACTTTTAAAAAGAAATGCCAACTCGATAGTTTAGGCTTTAACTGGAACATGGCAAGTAATTGTATGTTTTGGCGGACCCCTAGTAATGTTGCAGAATCTTTCTCAGAAGTTGTTCCATGGGATAGCCGATTCCTCAGGTAAGAGCTACTTGTTTGTTCAATCCTCCATCTTAGGCCTGCTCCTCAGGTGCATCCTCCTTCTCGCAGCGATTTCCTAGGAACAGATTTCGAAGAAGAGCTCTGATCACAGAATCACAGATTGGTTAGGGTTGGAAAGGAGCTCTGGAGATCATCCAGTCCAACCCCCTGCCAGAGCAGGGTCACCTACAGCAGGTTGCACAGGATGACCTCCAGGCGGGTTTTGAATGTCTCTGGGGTCGGAGACTCTACCGCCTCCCTGGGCAGCCTGTTCCAGCGCTCTGCCACCCTCAAAGTAAAGAAGTTCCTCCTCATGCTTTGATAGAAGTTCCTAGGTTCCAGTTTGTACCCGTTACCTCTTGTCCTGGATCATCAAAAATCATCTTTGATGATCCAGGACAAGAGGTAACGGGCACCAATTGGAACGTAGGAACTTGAACTTGAACTGGAAGGTAGGAACTTGAACTTGAACATAGGATTATCCTTGATGATTCAGGATAGCTGTGTGTCTGACCAGTCTGTCTTTCGAAGGAGGTCCTGGGCCAGCTCCAGCCATGCTGTGCTGAGCAGAGCCCCTGGCAGCAGCCCCACAGCTCACTCCCAGTGTGCCTGAATGGAAAAGGTACAAAAGTTGCTCCAACACTTTCTGAAAAACTCTATAGTGTTACCCCACAAGCGCAAAGCGACGGCAAAGCCCGTGAAATGACACCGGTGCTTCCAGAAAATGTCAAGCTTCCTGCCCAAGGGTGACATGCCATGCGGTGGGGTCAGGGCCACGCGCTGAGCACCCGGTGCGCTGGGGTTGCCCCAGCGGTTCCTGAGCAGCTCCTGCAGTGCTGCCGCCGGTACCGTTCTGGCGGCTGTAGTTGTTTAAAAAGCCGTTGTTGTTTCCGGCGTAATCTGACGGCAGTTTTCTCGGGCATTTGGGCCTCTTCTAATAAGTGTGCTGTGAGTACATCTGCAAGCATTCACCTGTCGAGGTCAAATGACTGGTGGTGCTCATCTGCCCCCGTGCTACTGCTGCTGCCTCCCGTGAATGCTCATGTGCCTGCGTGCCCCTGTACAGGCACAGATGCACACGCGCAACACCTGATCCCGCATCCTAATTATTTTTCGCCCGGTTCTCGGAGTTGTTCTGCTTCCGGCTGATGAATGGGAAAGTGTAGTAGTGCTGTTTCATTTCACCAGCCTCTCAAGTGTGGAAATTATGGTAAATTTGAGAACAAGCCAGATTAGATTGATAGTTACACCTCCTCCTTTAATTAGCCAACCACAGGATCTGTGGAGGCAAAGGCCGGGGGGGTGTGTCGGTGTATATAACGTGTATTGTCTATGTGAAAGATTAATCAAAAGGAGTTGCTTGAGGTGGGAAGGCTTTTCCGGAGAGGTTCCACATGTTGTCAGGTAGTCCCTCTGAATGGCAGCTTCCGGTTCGGTCCCTTAGCTTTCGGAAGTGACATTTAGTCTGATATGTGCCAGCCGTGCAATCTACCTAGCCCTGCAAAGTGCAAATATTAACATAAATGCATATTAAGATACTGTGTGTTAGCTCCTGAACTGCAATAGAGAGCGGGTGTTCCAGCGGAGGCAAGCAAATCGTGTTGATTTAGAGTGGCTTGAGGATTTGGCCCATTACCGCTTCTTTATACACTTTTAAAAAGAAATGCCAACTCGATAGTTTAGGCTTTAACTGGAACATGGCAAGTAATTGTATGTTTTGGCGGACCCCTAGTAATGTTGCAGAATCTTTCTCAGAAGTTGTTCCATGGGATAGCCGATTCCTCAGGTAAGAGCTACTTGTTTGTTCAATCCTCCATCTTAGGCCTGCTCCTCAGGTGCATCCTCCTTCTCGCAGCGATTTCCTAGGAACAGATTTCGAAGAACAGCTCTGATCACAGAATCACAGATTGGTTAGGGTTGGAAAGGAGCTCTGGAGATCATCCAGTCCAACCCCCCTCCCAGAGCAGGGTCACGTACAGCAGGTTGCACAGGATGACCTCCAGGCGGGTTTTGAATGTCTCTGGGGTGGGAGACTCTACCGCCTCCCTGGGCAGCCTGTTCCAGTGCTCTGCCACCCTCAAAGTAAAGAAGTTCCTCCTCATGCTTTGATAGAAGTTCCTAGGTTCCAGTTTGTACCCGTTACCTCTTGTCCTGGATCATCTTTGATGATCCAGGACAAGAGGTAACGGGCACCAATTGGAACGTAGGAACTTGAACTTGAACTGGAAGGTAGGAACTTGAACTTGAACATAGGATTATCCTTGATGATTCAGGATAGCTGTGTGTCTGACCAGTCTGTCTTTCGAAGGAGGTCCTGGGCCAGCTCCAGCCATGCTGTGCTGAGCAGAGCCCCTGGCAGCAGCCCCACAGCTCACTCCCAGTGTGCCTGAATGGAAAAGGTACCAAAGTTGCTCCAACACTTTCTGAAAAACTCTATAGTGTTACCCCACAAGCGCAAAGCGACGGCAAAGCCCGTGAAATGACACCGGTGCTTCCAGAAAATGTCAAGCTTCCTGCCCAAGGGTGACATGCCATGCGGTGGGGTCAGGGCCACGCGCTGAGCACCCGGTGCGCTGGGGTTGCCCCAGCGGTTCCTGAGCAGCTCCTGCAGTGCTGCCGCCGGTACCGTTCTGGCGGCTGTAGTTGTTTAAAAAGCCGTTGTTGTTTCCGGCGTAATCTGACGGCCGTTTTCTCGGGCATTTGGGCCTCTTCTAATAAGTGTGCTGTGAGTACATCTGCAAGCATTCACCTGTCGAGGTCAAATGACTGGTGGTGCTCATCTGCCCCCGTGCTACTGCTGCTGCCTCCCGTGAATGCTCATGTGCCTGCGTGCCCCTGTACAGGCACAGATGCACGCGCGCAACACCTGATCCCGCATCCTAATTATTTTTCGCCCGGTTCTCGGAGTTGTTCTGCTTCCGGCTGATGAATGGGAAAGTGTAGTAGTGCTGTTTCATTTCACCAGCCTCTCAAGTGTGGAAATTATGGTAAATTTGAGAACAAGCCAGATTAGATTGATAGTTACACCTCCTCCTTTAATTAGCCAACCACAGGATCTGTGGAGGCAAAGGCCGGGGGGGTGTGTCGGTGTATATAAGGTGTATTGTCTATGTGAAAGATTAATCAAAAGGAGTTGCTTGAGGTGGGAAGGCTTTTCCGGAGAGGTTCCACATGTTGTCAGGTAGTCCCTCTGAATGGCAGCTTCCGGTTCGGTCCCTTAGCTTTCGGAAGTGACATTTAGTCTGATATGTGCCAGCCATGCAATCTACCTAGCCCTGCAAAGTGCAAATATTAACATAAATGCATATTAAGATACTGTGTGTTAGCTCCTGAACTGAAATAGAGAGCGGGTGTTCCAGCGGAGGCAAGCAAATCGTGTTGATTTACAGTGGCTTGAGGATTTGGCCCATTACCGCTTCTTTATACACTTTTAAAAAGAAATGCCAACTCGATAGTTTAGGCTTTAACTGGAACATGGCAAGTAATTGTATGTTTTGGCGGACCCCTAGTAATGTTGCAGAATCTTTCTCAGAAGTTGTTCCATGGGATAGCCGATTCCTCAGGTAAGAGCTACTTGTTTGTTCAATCCTCCATCTTAGGCCTGCTCCTCAGGTGCGTCCTCCTTCTCGCAGCGATTTCCTAGGAACAGATTTCGAAGAAGAGCTCTGATCACAGAATCACAGATTGGTTAGGGTTGGAAAGGAGCTCTGGAGATCATCCAGTCCAACCCCCTGCCAGAGCAGGGTCACCTACAGCAGGTTGCACAGGATGACTTCCAGGCGGGTTTTGAATGTCTCTGGGGTGGGAGACTCTACCGCCTCCCTGGGCAGCCTGTTCCAGTGCTCTGCCACCCTCAAAGTAAAGAAGTTCCTCCTCATGCTTTGATAGAAGTTCCTAGGTTCCAGTTTGTACCCGTTACCTCTTGTCCTGGATCATCTTTGATGATCCAGGACAAGAGGTAACGGGCACCAATTGGAACGTAGGAACTTGAACTTGAACTGGAAGGTAGGAACTTGAACATAGGATTATCCTTGATGATTCAGGATAGCTGTGTGTCTGACCAGTCTGTCTTTCGAAGGAGGTCCTGGGCCAGCTCCAGCCATGCTGTGCTGAGCAGAGCCCCTGGCAGCAGCCCCACAGCTCACTCCCAGTGTGCCTGAATGGAAAAGGTACCAAAGTTGCTCCAACACTTTCTGAAAAACTCTATAGTGTTACCCCACAAGCGCAAAGCGACGGCAAAGCCCGTGAAATGACACCGGTGCTTCCAGAAAATGTCAAGCTTCCTGCCCAAGGGTGACATGCCATGCGGTGGGGTCAGGGCCACGCGCTGAGCACCCGGTGCGCTGGGGTTGCCCCAGCGGTTCCTGAGCAGCTCCTGCAGTGCTGCCGCCGGTACCGTTCTGGCGGCTGTAGTTGTTTAAAAAGCCGTTGTTGTTTCCGGCGTAATCTGACGGCAGTTTTCTCGGGCATTTGGGCCTCTTCTAATAAGTGTGCTGTGAGTACATCTGCAAGCATTCACCTGTCGAGGTCAAATGACTGGTGGTGCTCATCTGCCCCCGTGCTACTGCTGCTGCCTCCCGTGAATGCTCATGTGCCTGCGTGCCCCTGTACAGGCACAGATACAAGCGCGCAACACCTGATCCCGCATCCTAATTATTTTTCGCCCGGTTCTCTGAGTTGTTCTGCTTCCGGCTGATGAATGGGAAAGTGTAGTAGTGCTGTTTCATTTCACCAGCCTCTCAAGTGTGGAAATTATGGTAAATTTGAGAACAAGCCAGATTAGATTGATAGTTACACCTCCTCCTTTAATTAGCCAACCACAGGATCTGTGGAGGCAAAGGCCGGGGGGGTGTGTCGGTGTATATAACGTGTATTGTCTATGTGAAAGATGAATCAAAAGGAGTTGCTTGAGGTGGGAAGGCTTTTCCGGAGAGGTTCCACATGTTGTCAGGTAGACCCTCTGAATGGCAGCTTCCGGTTCGGTCCCTTAGCTTTCAGAAGTGACATTTAGTCTGATATGTGCCAGCCGTGCAATCTACCTAGCCCTGCAAAGTGCAAATATTAACCTAAATGCATATTAAGATACTGTGTGTTAGCTCCTGAACTGAAATAGAGAGCGGGTGTTCCAGCGGAGGCAAGCAAATCGTGTTGATTTAGAGTGGCTTGAGGATTTGGCCCATTACCGCTTCTTTATACACTTCTAAAAAGAAATGCCAACTCGATAGTTTAGGCTTTAACTGGAACATGGCAAGTAATTGTATGTTTTGGCGGACCCCTAGTAATGTTGCAGAATCTTTCTCAGAAGTTGTTCCATGGGATAGCCGATTCCTCAGGTAAGAGCTACTTGTTTGTTCAATCCTCCATCTTAGGCCTGCTCCTCAGGTGCATCCTCCTTCTCGCAGCGATTTCCTAGGAACAGATTTCGAAGAACAGCTCTGATCACAGAATCACAGATTGGTTAGGGTTGGAAAGGACCTCTGGAGATCATCCAGTCCAACCCCCCTGCCAGAGCAGGGTCACCTACAGCAGGTTGCACAGGATGACCTCCAGGCGGGTTTTGAATGTCTCTGGGGTGGGAGACTCTACCGCCTCCCTGGGCAGCCTGTTCCAGTGCTCTGCCACCCTCAAAGTAAAGAAGTTCCTCCTCATGCTTTGATAGAAGTTCCTAGGTTCCAGTTTGTACCCGTTACCTCTTGTCCTGGATCATCTTTGATGATCCAGGACAAGAGGTAACGGGCACCAATTGGAACGTAGGAACTTGAACTTGAACTGGAACGTAGGAACTTGAACATAGGATTATCCTTGATGATTCAGGATAGCTGTGTGTCTGACCAGTCTGTCTTTCGAAGGAGGTCCTGGGCCAGCTCCAGCCATGCTGTGCTGAGCAGAGCCCCTGGCAGCAGCCCCACAGCTCACTCCCAGTGTGCCTGAATGGAAAAGGTACCAAAGTTGCTCCAACACTTTCTGAAAAACTCTATAGTGTTACCCCACAAGCGCAAAGCGACGGCAAAGCCCGTGAAATGACACCGGTGCTTCCAGAAAATGTCAAGCTTCCTGCCCAAGGGTGACATGCCATGCGGTGGGGTCAGGGCCACGCGCTGAGCACCCGGTGCGCTGGGGTTGCCCCAGCGGTTCCTGAGCAGCTCCTGCAGTGCTGCCGCCGGTACCGTTCTGGCGGCTGTAGTTGTTTAAAAAGCCGTTGTTGTTTCCGGCGTAATCTGACGGCCGTTTTCTCGGGCATTTGGGCCTCTTCTAATAAGTGTGCTGTGAGTACATCTGCAAGCATTCACCTGTCGAGGTCAAATGACTGGTGGTGCTCATCTGCCCCCGTGCTACTGCTGCTGCCTCCCGTGAATGCTCATGTGCCTGCGTGCCCCTGTACAGGCACAGATGCACACGCGCAACACCTGATCCCGCATCCTAATTATTTTTCGCCCGGTTCTCGGAGTTGTTCTGCTTCCGGCTGATGAATGGGAAAGTGTAGTAGTGCTGTTTCATTTCACCAGCCTCTCAAGTGTGGAAATTATGGTAAATTTGAGAACAAGCCAGATTAGATTGATAGTTACACCTCCTCCTTTAATTAGCCAACCACAGGATCTGTGGAGGCAAAGGCCGGGGGTGTGTGTCGGTGTATATAACGTGTATTGTCTATGTGAAAGATTAATCAAAAGGAGTTGCTTGAGGTGGGAAGGCTTTTCCGGAGAGGTTCCACATGTTGTCAGGTAGTCCCTCTGAATGGCAGCTTCCGGTTCGGTCCCTTAGCTTTCGGAAGTGACATTTAGTCTGATATGTGCCAGCCGTGCAATCTACCTAGCCCTGCAAAGTGCAAATATTAACATAAATGCATATTAAGATACTGTGTGTTAGCTCCTGAATTGAAATAGAGAGCGGGTGTTCCAGCGGAGGCAAGCAAATCGTGTTGATTTACAGTGGCTTGAGGATTTGGCCCATTACCGCTTCTTTATACACTTTTAAACAGAAATGCCAACTCGATAGTTTAGGCTTTAACTGGAACATGGCAAGTAATTGTATGTTTTGGCGGACCCCTAGTAATGTTGCAGAATCTTTCTCAGAAGTTGTTCCATGGGATAGCCGATTCCTCAGGTAAGAGCTACTTGTTTGTTCAATCCTCCATCTTAGGCCTGCTCCTCAGGTGCATCCTCCTTCTCGCAGCGATTTCCTAGGAACAGATTTCGAAGAACAGCTCTGATCACAGAATCACAGATTGGTTAGGGTTGGAAAGGAGCTCTGGAGATCATCCAGTCCAACCCCCCTCCCAGAGCAGGGTCACGTACAGCAGGTTGCACAGGATGACCTCCAGGCGGGTTTTGAATGTCTCTGGGGTGGGAGACTCTACCGCCTCCCTGGGCAGCCTGTTCCAGTGCTCTGCCACCCTCAAAGTAAAGAAGTTCCTCCTCATGCTTTGATAGAAGTTCCTAGGTTCCAGTTTGTACCCGTTACCTCTTGTCCTGGATCATCTTTGATGATCCAGGACAAGAGGTAACGGGCACCAATTGGAACGTAGGAACTTGAACTTGAACTGGAAGGTAGGAACTTGAACTTGAATATAGGATTATCCTTGATGATTCAGGATAGCTGTGTGTCTGACCAGTCTGTCTTTCGAAGGAGGTCCTGGGCCAGCTCCAGCCATGCTGTGCTGAGCAGAGCCCCTGGCAGCAGCCCCACACCTCACTCCCAGTGTGCCTGAATGGAAAAGGTACCAAAGTTGCTCCAACACTTTCTGAAAAACTCTATAGTGTTACCCCACGAGCGCAAAGCGACGGCAAAGCCCGTGAAATGACACCGGTGCTTCCAGAAAATGTCAAGCTTCCTGCCCAAGGGTGACATGCCATGCGGTGGGGTCAGGGCCACGCGCTGAGCACCCGGTGCGCTGGGGTTGCCCCAGCGGTTCCTGAGCAGCTCCTGCAGTGCTGCCGCCGGTACCGTTCTGGCGGCTGTAGTTGTTTAAAAAGCCGTTGTTGTTTCCGGCGTAATCTGACGGCCGTTTTCTCGGGCATTTGGGCCTCTTCTAATAAGTGTGCTGTGAGTACATCTGCAAGCATTCACCTGTCGAGGTCAAATGACTGGTGGTGCTCATCTGCCCCCGTGCTACTGCTGCTGCCTCCCGTGAATGCTCATGTGCCTGCGTGCCCCTGTACAGGCACAGATGCACACGCGCAACACCTGATCCCGCATCCTAATTATTTTTCGCCCGGTTCTCGGAGTTGTTCTGCTTCCGGCTGATGAATGGGAAAGTGTAGTAGTGCTGTTTCATTTCACCAGCCTCTCAAGTGTGGAAATTATGGTAAATTTGAGAACAAGCCAGATTAGATTGATAGTTACACCTCCTCCTTTAATTAGCCAACCACAGGATCTGTGGAGGCAAAGGCCGGGGGGGTGTGTCGGTGTATATAACGTGTATTGTCTATGTGAAAGATTAATCAAAAGGAGTTGCTTGAGGTGGGAAGGCTTTTCCGGAGAGGTTCCACATGTTGTCAGGTAGTCCCTCTGAATGGCAGCTTCCGGTTCGGTCCCTTAGCTTTCGGAAGTGACATTTAGTCTGATATGTGCCAGCCGTGCAATCTACCTAGCCCTGCAAAGTGCAAATATTAACCTAAATGCATATTAAGATACTGTGTGTTAGCTCCTGAACTGAAATAGAGAGCGGGTGTTCCAGCGGAGGCAAGCAAATCGTGTTGATTTAGAGTGGCTTGAGGATTTGGCCCATTACCGCTTCTTTATACACTTCTAAAAAGAAATGCCAACTCGATAGTTTAGGCTTTAACTGGAACATGGCAAGTAATTGTATGTTTTGGCGGACCCCTAGTAATGTTGCAGAATCTTTCTCAGAAGTTGTTCCATGGGATAGCCGATTCCTCAGGTAAGAGCTACTTGTTTGTTCAATCCTCCATCTTAGGCCTGCTCCTCAGGTGCATCCTCCTTCTCGCAGCGATTTCCTAGGAACAGATTTCGAAGAACAGCTCTGATCACAGAATCACAGATTGGTTAGGGTTGGAAAGGACCTCTGGAGATCATCCAGTCCAACCCCCCTGCCAGAGCAGGGTCACCTACAGCAGGTTGCACAGGATGACCTCCAGGCGGGTTTTGAATGTCTCTGGGGTGGGAGACTCTACCGCCTCCCTGGGCAGCCTGTTCCAGTGCTCTGCCACCCTCAAAGTAAAGAAGTTCCTCCTCATGCTTTGATAGAAGTTCCTAGGTTCCAGTTTGTACCCGTTACCTCTTGTCCTGGATCATCTTTGATGATCCAGGACAAGAGGTAACGGGCACCAATTGGAACGTAGGAACTTGAACTTGAACTGGAACGTAGGAACTTGAACATAGGATTATCCTTGATGATTCAGGATAGCTGTGTGTCTGACCAGTCTGTCTTTCGAAGGAGGTCCTGGGCCAGCTCCAGCCATGCTGTGCTGAGCAGAGCCCCTGGCAGCAGCCCCACACCTCACTCCCAGTGTGCCTGAATGGAAAAGGTACCAAAGTTGCTCCAACACTTTCTGAAAAACTCTATAGTGTTACCCCACAAGCGCAAAGCGACGGCAAAGCCCGTGAAATGACACCGGTGCTTCCAGAAAATGTCAAGCTTCCTGCCCAAGGGTGACATGCCATGCGGTGGGGTCAGGGCCACGTGCTGAGCACCCGGTGCGCTGGGGTTGCCCCAGCGGTTCCTGAGCAGCTCCTGCAGTGCTGCCGCCGGTACCGTTCTGGCGGCTGTAGTTGTTTAAAAAGCCGTTGTTGTTTCCGGCGTAATCTGACGGCCGTTTTCTCGGGCATTTGGGCCTCTTCTAATAAGTGTGCTGTGAGTACATCTGCAAGCATTCACCTGTCGAGGTCAAATGACTAGTGGTGCTCATCTCCCCCCGTGCTACTGCTGCTGCCTCCCGTGAATGCTCATGTGCCTGCGTGCCCCTGTACAGGCACAGATGCACGCGCGCAACACCTGATCCCGCATCCTAATTATTTTTCGCCCGGTTCTCGGAGTTGTTCTGCTTCCGGCTGATGAATGGGAAAGTGTAGTAGTGCTGTTTCATTTCACCAGCCTCTCAAGTGTGGAAATTATGGTAAATTTGAGAACAAGCCAGATTAGATTGATAGTTACACCTCCTCCTTTAATTAGCCAACCACAGGATCTGTGGAGGCAAAGGCCGGGGGGGTGTGTCGGTGTATATAAGGTGTATTGTCTATGTGAAAGATTAATCAAAAGGAGTTGCTTGAGGTGGGAAGGCTTTTCCGGAGAGGTTCCACATGTTGTCAGGTAGTCCCTCTGAATGGCAGCTTCCGGTTCGGTCCCTTAGCTTTCGGAAGTGACATTTAGTCTGATATGTGCCAGCCGTGCAATCTACCTAGCCCTGCAAACTGCAAATATTAACATAAATGCATATTAAGATACTGTGTGTTAGCTCCTGAACTGAAATAGAGAGCGGGTGTTCCAGCGGAGGCAAGCAAATCGTGTTGATTTACAGTGGCTTGAGGATTTGGCCCATTACCGCTTCTTTATACACTTTTAAAAAGAAATGCCAACTCGATAGTTTAGGCTTTAACTGGAACATGGCAAGTAATTGTATGTTTTGGCGGACCCCTAGTAATGTTGCAGAATCTTTCTCAGAAGTTGTTCCATGGGATAGCCGATTCCTCAGGTAAGAGCTACTTGTTTGTTCAATCCTCCATCTTAGGCCTGCTCCTCAGGTGCATCCTCCTTCTCGCAGCGATTTCCTAGGAACAGATTTCGAAGAACAGCTCTGATCACAGAATCACAGATTGGTTAGGGTTGGAAAGGAGCTCTGGAGATCATCCAGTCCAACCCCCCTCCCAGAGCAGGGTCACGTACAGCAGGTTGCACAGGATGACCTCCAGGCGGGTTTTGAATGTCTCTGGGGTGGGAGACTCTACCGCCTCCCTGGGCAGCCTGTTCCAGTGCTCTGCCACCCTCAAAGTAAAGAAGATCCTCCTCATGCTTTGATAGAAGTTCCTAGGTTCCAGTTTGTACCCGTTACCTCTTGTCCTGGATCATCTTTGATGATCCAGGACAAGAGGTAACGGGCACCAATTGGAACGTAGGAACTTGAACTTGAACTGGAAGGTAGGAACTTGAACTTGAACATAGGATTATCCTTGATGATTCAGGATAGCTGTGTGTCTGACCAGTCTGTCTTTCGAAGGAGGTCCTGGGCCAGCTCCAGCCATGCTGTGCTGAGCAGAGCCCCTGGCAGCAGCCCCACAGCTCACTCCCAGTGTGCCTGAATGGAAAAGGTACCAAAGTTGCTCCAACACTTTCTGAAAAACTCTACAGTGTTACCCCACAAGCGCAAAGCGACGGCAAAGCCCGTGAAATGACACCGGTGCTTCCAGAAAATGTCAAGCTTCCTGCCCAAGGGTGACATGCCATGCGGTGGGGTCAGGGCCACGCGCTGAGCACCCGGTGCGCTGGGGTTGCCCCAGCGGTTCCTGAGCAGCTCCTGCAGTGCTGCCGCCGGTACCGTTCTGGCGGCTGTAGTTGTTTAAAAAGCCGTTGTTGTTTCCGGCGTAATCTGACGGCAGTTTTCTCGGGCATTTGGGCCTCTTCTAATAAGTGTGCTGTGAGTACATCTGCAAGCATTCACCTGTCGAGGTCAAATGACTGGTGGTGCTCATCTCCCCCCGTGCTACTGCTGCTGCCTCCCGTGAATGCTCATGTGCCTGCGTGCCCCTGTACAGGCACAGATGCACGCGCGCAACACCTGATCCCGCATCCTAATTATTTTTCGCCCGGTTCTCGGAGTTGTTCTGCTTCCGGCTGATGAATGGGAAAGTGTAGTAGTGCTGTTTCATTTCACCAGCCTCTCAAGTGTGGAAATTATGGTAAATTTGAGAACAAGCCAGATTAGATTGATAGTTACACCTCCTCCTTTAATTAGCCAACCACAGGATCTGTGGAGGCAAAGGCCGGGGGGGTGTGTCGGTGTATATAACGTGTATTGTCTATGTGAAAGATTAATCAAAAGGAGTTGCTTGAGGTGGGAAGGCTTTTCCGGAGAGGTTCCACATGTTGTCAGGTAGTCCCTCTGAATGGCAGCTTCCGGTTCGGTCCCTTAGCTTTCGGAAGTGACATTTAGTCTGATATGTGCCAGCCGTGCAATCTACCTAGCCCTGCAAAGTGCAAATATTAACATAAATGCATATTAAGATACTGTGTGTTAGCTCCTGAATTGAAATAGAGAGCGGGTGTTCCAGCGGAGGCAAGCAAATCGTGTTGATTTACAGTGGCTTGAGGATTTGGCCCATTACCGCTTCTTTATACACTTTTAAACAGAAATGCCAACTCGATAGTTTAGGCTTTAACTGGAACATGGCAAGTAATTGTATGTTTTGGCGGACCCCTAGTAATGTTGCAGAATCTTTCTCAGAAGTTGTTCCATGGGATAGCCGATTCCTCAGGTAAGAGCTACTTGTTTGTTCAATCCTCCATCTTAGGCCTGCTCCTCAGGTGCATCCTCCTTCTCGCAGCGATTTCCTAGGAACAGATTTCGAAGAACAGCTCTGATCACAGAATCACAGATTGGTTAGGGTTGGAAAGGAGCTCTGGAGATCATCCAGTCCAACCCCCCTCCCAGAGCAGGGTCACGTACAGCAGGTTGCACAGGATGACCTCCAGGCGGGTTTTGAATGTCTCTGGGGTGGGAGACTCTACCGCCTCCCTGGGCAGCCTGTTCCAGTGCTCTGCCACCCTCAAAGTAAAGAAGTTCCTCCTCATGCTTTGATAGAAGTTCCTAGGTTCCAGTTTGTACCCGTTACCTCTTGTCCTGGATCATCTTTGATGATCCAGGACAAGAGGTAACGGGCACCAATTGGAACGTAGGAACTTGAACTTGAACTGGAAGGTAGGAACTTGAACTTGAACATAGGATTATCCTTGATGATTCAGGATAGCTGTGTGTCTGACCAGTCTGTCTTTCGAAGGAGGTCCTGGGCCAGCTCCAGCCATGCTGTGCTGAGCAGAGCCCCTGGCAGCAGCCCCACACCTCACTCCCAGTGTGCCTGAATGGAAAAGGTACAAAAGTTGCTCCAACACTTTCTGAAAAACTCTATAGTGTTACCCCACAAGCGCAAAGCGACGGCAAAGCCCGTGAAATGACACCGGTGCTTCCAGAAAATGCCAAGCTTCCTGACCAAGGGTGACATGCCATGCGGTGGGGTCAGGGCCACGCGCTGAGCACCCGGTGCGCTGGGGTTGCCCCAGCGGTTCCTGAGCAGCTCCTGCAGTGCTGCCGCCGGTACCGTTCTGGCGGCTGTAGTTGTTTAAAAAGTTGTTGTTGTTTCCGGCGTAATCTGACGGCAGTTTTCTCGGGCATTTGGGCCTCTTCTAATAAGTGTGCTGTGAGTACATCTGCAAGCATTCACCTGTCGAGGTCAAATGACTGGTGGTGCTCATCTCCCCCCGTGCTACTGCTGCTGCCTCCCATGAATGCTCATGTGCCTGCGTGCCCCTGTACAGGCACAGATGCACGCGCGCAACACCTGATCCCGCATCCTAATTATTTTTCGCCCGGTTCTCGGAGTTGTTCTGCTTCCGGCTGATGAATGGGAAAGTGTAGTAGTGCTGTTTCATTTCACCAGCCTCTCAAGTGTGGAAATTATGGTAAATTTGAGAACAAGCCAGATTAGATTGATAGTTACACCTCCTCCTTTAATTAGCCAACCACAGGATCTGTGGAGGCAAAGGCCGGGGGGGTGTGTCGGTGTATATAACGTGTATTGTCTATGTGAAAGATTAATCAAAAGGAGTTGCTTGAGGTGGGAAGGCTTTTCCGGAGAGGTTCCACATGTTGTCAGGTAGTCCCTCTGAATGGCAGCTTCCGGTTCGGTCCCTTAGCTTTCGGAAGTGACATTTAGTCTGATATGTGCCAGCCGTGCAATCTACCTAGCCCTGCAAAGTGCAAATATTAACCTAAATGCATATTAAGATACTGTGTGTTAGCTCCTGAACTGAAATAGAGAGCGGGTGTTCCAGCGGAGGCAAGCAAATCGTGTTGATTTACAGTGGCTTGAGGATTTGGCCCATTACCGCTTCTTTATACACTTTTAAAAAGAAATGCCAACTCGATAGTTTAGGCTTTAACTGGAACATGGCAAGTAATTGTATGTTTTGGCGGACCCCTAGTAATGTTGCAGAATCTTTCTCAGAAGTTGTTCCATGGGATAGCCGATTCCTCAGGTAAGAGCTACTTGTTTGTTCAATCCTCCATCTTAGGCCTGCTCCTCAGGTGCATCCTCCTTCTCGCAGCGATTTCCTAGGAACAGATTTCGAAGAACAGCTCTGATCACAGAATCACAGATTGGTTAGGGTTGGAAAGGAGCTCTGGAGATCATCCAGTCCAACCCCCTGCCAGAGCAGGGTCACCTACAGCAGGTTGCACAGGATGACCTCCAGGCGGGTTTTGAATGTCTCTGGGGTGGGAGACTCTACTGCCTCCCTGGGCAGCCTGTTCCAGCGCTCTGCCACCCTCAAAGTAAAGAAGTTCCTCCTCATGCTTTGATAGAAGTTCCTAGGTTCCAGTTTGTACCCGTTACCTCTTGTCCTGGATCATCTTTGATGATCCAGGACAAGAGGTAACGGGCACCAATTGGAACGTAGGAACTTGAACTTGAACTGGAACGTAGGAACTTGAACATAGGATTATCCTTGATGATTCAGGATAGCTGTGTGTCTGACCAGCCTGTCTTTCGAAGGAGGTCCTGGGCCAGCTCCAGCCATGCTGTGCTGAGCAGAGCCCCTGGCAGCAGCCCCACACCTCACTCCCAGTGTGCCTGAATGGAAAAGGTACAAAAGTTGCTCCAACACTTTCTGAAAAACTCTATAGTGTTACCCCACAAGCGCAAAGCGACGGCAAAGCCCGTGAAATGACACCGGTGCTTCCAGAAAATGCCAAGCTTCCTGCCCAAGGGTGACATGCCATGCGGTGGGGTCAGGGCCACGCGCTGAGCACCCGGTGCGCTGGGGTTGCCCCAGCGGTTCCTGAGCAGCTCCTGCAGTGCTGCCGCCGGTACCGTTCTGGCGGCTGTAGTTGTTTAAAAAGTTGTTGTTGTTTCCGGCGTAATCTGACGGCAGTTTTCTCGGGCATTTGGGCCTCTTCTAATAAGTGTGCTGTGAGTACATCTGCAAGCATTCACCTGTCGAGGTCAAATGACTGGTGGTGCTCATCTCCCCCCGTGCTACTGCTGCTGCCTCCCGTGAATGCTCATGTGCCTGCGTGCCCCTGTACAGGCACAGATGCACGCGCGCAACACCTGATCCCGCATCCTAATTATTTTTCGCCCGGTTCTCGGAGTTGTTCTGCTTCCGGCTGATGAATGGGAAAGTGTAGTAGTGCTGTTTCATTTCACCAGCCTCTCAAGTGTGGAAATTATGGTAAATTTGAGAACAAGCCAGATTAGATTGATAGTTACACCTCCTCCTTTAATTAGCCAACCACAGGATCTGTGGAGGCAAAGGCCGGGGGGGTGTGTCGGTGTATATAAGGTGTATTGTTAATGTGAAAGATTAATCAAAAGGAGTTGCTTGAGGTGGGAAGGCTTTTCCGGAGAGGTTCCACATGTTGTCAGGTAGTCCCTCTGAATGGCAGCTTCCGGTTCGGTCCCTTAGCTTTCGGAAGTGACATTTAGTCTGATATGTGCCAGCCGTGCAATCTACCTAGCCCTGCAAAGTGCAAATATTAACTTAAATGCATATTAAGATACTGTGTGTTAGCTCCTGAACTGAAATAGAGAGCGGGTGTTCCAGCGGAGGCAAGCAAATCGTGTTGATTTACAGTGGCTTGAGGATTTGGCCCATTACCGCTTCTTTATACACTTTTAAAAAGAAATGCCAACTCGATAGTTTAGGCTTTAACTGGAACATGGCAAGTAATTGTATGTTTTGGCGGACCCCTAGTAATGTTGCAGAATCTTTCTCAGAAGTTGTTCCATGGGATAGCCGATTCCTCAGGTAAGAGCTACTTGTTTGTTCAATCCTCCATCTTAGGCCTGCTCCTCAGGTGCATCCTCCTTCTCGCAGCGATTTCCTAGGAACAGATTTCGAAGAACAGCTCTGATCACAGAATCACAGATTGGTTAGGGTTGGAAAGGACCTCTGGAGATCATCCAGTCCAACCCCCTGCCAGAGCAGGGTCACCTACAGCAGGTTGCACAGGATGACTTCCAGGCGGGTTTTGAATGTCTCTGGGGTGGGAGACTCTACCGCCTCCCTGGGCAGCCTGTTCCAGCGCTCTGCCACCCTCAAAGTAAAGAAGTTCCTCCTCATGCTTTGATAGAAGTTCCTAGGTTCCAGTTTGTACCCGTTACCTCTTGTCCTGGATCATCTTTGATGATCCAGGACAAGAGGTAACGGGCACCAATTGGAACGTAGGAACTTGAACTTGAACTGGAACGTAGGAACTTGAACATAGGATTATCCTTGATGATTCAGGATAGCTGTGTGTCTGACCAGTCTGTCTTTCGAAGGAGGTCCTGGGCCAGCTCCAGCCATGCTGTGTTGAGCAGAGCCCCTGGCAGCAGCCCCACAGCTCACTCCCAGTGTGCCTGAATGGAAAAGGTACCAAAGTTGCTCCAACACTTTCTGAAAAACTCTATAGTGTTACCCCACAAGCGCAAAGCGACGGCAAAGCCCGTGAAATGACACCGGTGCTTCCAGAAAATGTCAAGCTTCCTGCCCAAGGGTGACATGCCATGCGGTGGGGTCAGGGCCACGCGCTGAGCACCTGGTGCGCTGGGGTTGCCCCAGCGGTTCCTGAGCAGCTCCTGCAGTGCTGCCGCCGGTACCGTTCTGGCGGCTGTAGTTGTTTAAAAAGCCGTTGTTGTTTCCGGCGTAATCTGACGGCAGTTTTCTCGGGCATTTGGGCCTCTTCTAATAAGTGTGCTGTGAGTACATCTGCAAGCATTCACCTGTCGAGGTCAAATGACTAGTGGTGCTCATCTCCCCCCGTGCTACTGCTGCTGCCTCCCGTGAATGCTCATGTGCCTGCGTGCCCCTGTACAGGCACAGATGCACGCGCGCAACACCTGATCCCGCATCCTAATTATTTTTCGCCCGGTTCTCGGAGTTGTTCTGCTTCCGGCTGATGAATGGGAAAGTGTAGTAGTGCTGTTTCATTTCACCAGCCTCTCAAGTGTGGAAATTATGGTAAATTTGAGAACAAGCCAGATTAGATAGATAGTTACACCTCCTCCTTTAATTAGCCAACCACAGGATCTGTGGAGGCAAAGGCCGGGGGGGTGTGTCGGTGTATATAAGGTGTATTGTTAATGTGAAAGATTAATCAAAAGGAGTTGCTTGAGGTGGGAAGGCTTTTCCGGAGAGGTTCCACATTTTGTCAGGTAGTCCCTCTGAATGGCAGCTTCCGGTTCGGTCCCTTAGCTTTCGGAAGTGACATTTAGTCTGATATGTGCCAGCCGTGCAATCTACCTAGCCCTGCAAAGTGCAAATATTAACATAAATGCATATTAAGATACTGTGTGTTAGCTCCTGAACTGAAATAGAGAGCGGGTGTTCCAGCGGAGGCAAGCAAATCGTGTTGATTTAGAGTGGCTTGAGGATTTGGCCCATTACCGCTTCTTTATACACTTTTAAAAAGAAATGCCAACTCGATAGTTTAGGCTTTAACTGGAACATGGCAAGTAATTGTATGTTTTGGCGGACCCCTAGTAATGTTGCAGAATCTTTCTCAGAAGTTGTTCCATGGGATAGCCGATTCCTCAGGTAAGAGCTACTTGTTTGTTCAATCCTCCATCTTAGGCCTGCTCCTCAGGTGCGTCCTTCTTCTCGCAGCGATTTCCTAGGAACAGATTTCGAAGAACAGCTCTGATCACAGAATCACAGATTGGTTAGGGTTGGAAAGGACCTCTGGAGATCATCCAGCCCAACCCCCCTGCCAGAGCAGGGTCACCTACAGCAGGTTGCACAGGATGACCTCCAGGCGGGTTTTGAATGTTTCTGGGGTGGGAGACTCTACCGCCTCCCTGGGCAGCCTGTTCCAGTGCTCTGCCACCCTCAAAGTAAAGAAGTTGCTCCTCATGCTTTGATAGAAGTTCCTAGGTTCCAGTTAGCACCCGTTACCTCTTGTCCTGGATCATCTTTGATGATCCAGGACAAGGGGTAACGGGCACCAATTGGAACGTAGGAACTTGAACTTGAACTGGAACGTAGGAACTTGAACATAGGATTGTCCTTGATGATTCAGGATAGCTGTGTGTCTGACCAGTCTGTCTTTCGAAGGAGGTCCTGGGCCAGCTCCAGCCATGCTGTGCTGAGCAGAGCCCCTGGCAGCAGCCCCACAGCTCACTCCCAGTGTGCCTGATTGGAAAAGGTACCAAAGTTGCTCCAACACTTTCTGAAAAACTCTATAGTGTTACCCCACAAACGCAAAGCGACGGCAAAGCCCGTGAAATGACACCGGTTCTTCCAGAAAATGTCAAGCTTCCTGCCCAAGGGTGACATGCCATGCGGTGGGGTCAGGGCCACACGCTGAGCACCCGGTGCGCTGGGGTTGCCCCAGCGGTTCCTGAGCAGCTCCTGCAGTGCTGCCGCCGGTACCGTTCTGGCGGCTGTAGTTGTTTAAAAAGCCGTTGTTGTTTCCGGCGTAATCTGACGGCAGTTTTCTCGGGCATTTGGGCCTCTTCTAATAAGTGTGCTGTGAGTACATCTGCAAGCATTCACCTGTCGAGGTCAAATGACTGGTGGTGCTCATCTCCCCCCGTGCTACTGCTGCTGCCTCCCGTGAATGCTCATGTGCCTGCGTGCCCCTGTACAGGCACAGATGCACGCGCGCAACACCTGATCCCGCATCCTAATTATTTTTCGCCCGGTTCTCGGAGTTGTTCTGCTTCCGGCTGATGAATGGGAAAGTGTAGTAGTGCTGTTTCATTTCACCAGCCTCTCAAGTGTGGAAATTATGGTAAATTTGAGAACAAGCCAGATTAGATTGATAGTTACACCTCCTCCTTTAATTAGCCAACCACAGGATCTGTGGAGGCAAAGGCCGGGGGGGTGTGTCGGTGTATATAACGTGTATTGTCTATGTGAAAGATGAATCAAAAGGAGTTGCTTGAGGTGGGAAGGCTTTTCCGGAGAGGTTCCACATGTTGTCAGGTAGTCCCTCTGAATGGCAGCTTCCGGTTCGGTCCCTTAGCTTTCGGAAGTGACATTTAGTCTGATATGTGCCAGCCGTGCAATCTACCTAGCCCTGCAAAGTGCAAATATTAACCTAAATGCATATTAAGATACTGTGTGTTAGCTCCTGAACTGAAATAGAGAGCGGGTGTTCCAGCGGAGGCAAGCAAATCGTGTTGATTTACAGTGGCTTGAGGATTTGGCCCATTACCGCTTCTTTATACACGTTTAAAAAGAAATGTCAACTCGATAGTTTAGGCTTTAACTGGAACATGGCAAGTAATTGTATGTTTTGGCGGACCCCTAGTAATGTTGCAGAATCTTTCTCAGAAGTTGTTCCATGGGATAGCCGATTCCTCAGGTAAGAGCTACTTGTTTGTTCAATCCTCCATCTTAGGCCTGCTCCTCAGGTGCATCCTCCTTCTCGCAGCGATTTCCTAGGAACAGATTTCAAAGAACAGCTCTGATCACAGAATCACAAATTGGTTAGGGTTGGAAAGGAGCTCTGGAGATCATCCAGTCCAACCCTCTGCCAGAGCAGGGTCACCTACAGCAGGTTGCACAGGATGACCTCCAGGCGGGTTTTGAATGTTTCTGGGGTGGGAGACTCTACCGCCTCCCTGGGCAGCCTGTTCCAGCGCTCTGCCACCCTCAAAGTAAAGAAGTTCCTCCTCATGCTTTGATAGAAGTTCCTAGGTTCCAGTTTGTACCCGTTACCTCTTGTCCTGGATCATCTTTGATGATCCAGGACAAGAGGTAACGGGCACCAATTGGAAGGAAGGAACTTGAACTTGAACTGGAAGGTAGGAACTTGAACATAGGATTGTCCTTGATGATTCAGGATAGCTGTGTGTCTGACTAGTCTGTCTTTCGAAGGAGGTCCTGGGCCAGCTCCAGCCATGCTGTGCTGAGCAGAGCCCCTGGCAGCAGCCCCACAGCTCACTCCCAGTGTGCCTGAATGGAAAAGGTACAAAAGTTGCTCCAACACTTTCTGAAAAACTCTATAGTGTTACCCCACAAGCGCAAAGCGACGGCAAAGCCCGTGAAATGACACCGGTGCTTCCAGAAAATGTCAAGCTTCCTGCCCAAGGGTGACATGCCATGCGGTGGGGTCAGGGCCACGCGCTGAGCACCCGGTGCGCTGGGGTTGCCCCAGCGGTTCCTGAGCAGCTCCTGCAGTGCTGCCGCCGGTACCGTTCTGGCGGCTGTAGTTGTTTAAAAAGCCGTTGTTGTTTCCGGCGTAATCTGACGGCAGTTTTCTCGGGCATTTGGGCCTCTTCTAATAAGTGTGCTGTGAGTACATCTGCAAGCATTCACCTGTCGAGGTCAAATGACTGGTGGTGCTCATCTGCCCCCGTGCTACTGCTGCTGCCTCCTGTGAATGCTCATGTGCCTGCGTGCCCCTGTACGGGCACAGATGCACGCGCGCAGCACCTGATCCCGCATCCTAATTATTTTTCGCCCGGTTCTCGGAGTTGTTCTGCTTCCGGCTGATGAATGGGAAAGTGTAGTAGTGCTGTTTCATTTCACCAGCCTCTCAAGTGTGGAAATTATGGTAAATTTGAGAACAAGCCAGATTAGATTGATAGTTACACCTCCTCCTTTAATTAGCCAACCACAGGATCTGTGGAGGCAAAGGCCGGGGGGGTGTGTCGGTGTATATAACGTGTATTGTCTATGTGAAAGATTAATCAAAAGGAGTTGCTTGAGGTGGGAAGGCTTTTCCGGAGAGGTTCCACATGTTGTCAGGTAGTCCCTCTGAATGGCAGCTTCCGGTTCGGTCCCTTAGCTTTCGGACGTGACATTTAGTCTGATATGTGCCAGCCGTGCAATCTACCTAGCCCTGCAAAGTGCAAATATTAACCTAAATGCATATTAAGATACTGTGTGTTAGCTCCTGAACTGAAATAGAGAGCGGGTGTTCCAGCGGAGGCAAGCAAATCGTGTTGATTTACAGTGGCTTGAGGATTTGGCCCATTACCGCTTCTTTATACACTTTTAAAAAGAAATGCCAACTCGATAGTTTAGGCTTTAACTGGAACATGGCAAGTAATTGTATGTTTTGGCGGACCCCTAGTAATGTTGCAGAATCTTTCTCAGAAGTTGTTCCATGGGATAGCCGATTCCTCAGGTAAGAGCTACTTGTTTGTTCAATCCTCCATCTTAGGCCTGCTCCTCAGGTGCATCCTCCTTCTCGCAGCGATTTCCTAGGAACAGATTTCAAAGAACAGCTCTGATCACAGAATCACAGATTGGTTAGGGTTGGAAAGGAGCTCTGGAGATCATCCAGTCCAACCCTCTGCCAGAGCAGGGTCACCTACAGCAGGTTGCACAGGATGACCTCCAGGCGGGTTTTGAATGTCTCTGGGGTGGGAGACTCTACCGCCTCCCTGGGCAGCCTGTTCCAGCGCTCTGCCACCCTCAAAGTAAAGAAGTTCCTCCTCATGCTTTGATAGAAGTTCCTAGGTTCCAGTTTGTACCCGTTACCTCTTGTCCTGGATCATCTTTGATGATCCAGGACAAGAGGTAACGGGCACCAATTGGAAGGAAGGAACTTGAACTTGAACTGGAACGTAGGAACTTGAACATAGGATTGTCCTTGATGATTCAGGATAGCTGTGTGTCTGACCAGTCTGTCTTTCGAAGGAGGTCCTGGGCCAGCTCCAGCCATGCTGTGCTGAGCAGAGCCCCTGGCAGCAGCCCCACAGCTCACTCCCAGTGTGCCTGAATGGAAAAGGTACCAAAGTTGCTCCAACACTTTCTGAAAAACTCTATAGTGTTACCCCACAAACGCAAAGCGACGGCAAAGCCCGTGAAATGACACCGGTGCTTCCAGAAAATGTCAAGCTTCCTGCCCAAGGGTGACATGCCATGCGGTGGGGTCAGGGCCACACGCTGAGCACCCGGTGCGCTGGGGTTGCCCCAGCGGTTCCTGAGCAGCTCCTGCAGTGCTGCCGCCGGTACCGTTCTGGCGGCTGTAGTTGTTTAAAAAGCCGTTGTTGTTTCTGACGTAATCTGACGGCAGTTTTCTCGGGCATTTGGGCCTCTTCTAATAAGTGTGCTGTGAGTACATCTGCAAGCATTCACCTGTCGAGGTCAAATGACTGGTGGTGCTCATCTGCCCCCGTGCTACTGCTGCTGCCTCCCGTGAATGCTCATGTGCCTGCGTGCCCCTGTACAGGCACAGATGCACGCGCGCAACACCTGATCCCGCATCCTAATTATTTTTCGCCCGGTTCTCGGAGTTGTTCTGCTTCCGGCTGATGAATGGGAAAGTGTAGTAGTGCTGTTTCATTTCACCAGCCTCTCAAGTGTGGAAATTATGGTAAATTTGAGAACAAGCCAGATTAGATTGATAGTTACACCTCCTCCTTTAATTAGCCAACCACAGGATCTGTGGAGGCAAAGGCCGGGGGGGTGTGTCGGTGTATATAACGTGTATTGTCTATGTGAAAGATTAATCAAAAGGAGTTGCTTGAGGTGGGAAGGCTTTTCCGGAGAGGTTCCACATGTTGTCAGGTAGTCCCTCTGAATGGCAGCTTCCGGTTCGGTCCCTTAGCTTTCGGAAGTGACATTTAGTCTGATATGTGCCAGCCGTGCAATCTACCTAGCCCTGCAAAGTGCAAATATTAACCTAAATGCATATTAAGATACTGTGTGTTAGCTCCTGAACTGAAATAGAGAGCGGGTGTTCCAGCGGAGGCAAGCAAATCGTGTTGATTTACAGTGGCTTGAGGATTTGGCCCATTACCGCTTCTTTATACACTTTTAAAAAGAAATGCCAACTCGATAGTTTAGGCTTTAACTGGAACATGGCAAGTAATTGTATGTTTTGGCGGACCCCTAGTAATGTTGCAGAATCTTTCTCTGAAGTTGTTCCATGGGATAGCCGATTCCTCAGGTAAGAGCTACTTGTTTGTTCAATCCTCCATCTTAGGCCTGCTCCTCAGGTGCATCCTCCTTCTCGCAGCGATTTCCTAGGAACAGATTTCAAAGAACAGCTCTGATCACAGAATCACAGATTGGTTAGGGTTGGAAAGGAGCTCTGGAGATCATCCAGTCCAACCCTCTGCCAGAGCAGGGTCACCTACAGCAGGTTGCACAGGATGACCTCCAGGCGGGTTTTGAATGTCTCTGGGGTGGGAGACTCTACCGCCTCCCTGGGCAGCCTGTTCCAGCGCTCTGCCACCCTCAAAGTAAAGAAGTTCCTCCTCATGCTTTGATAGAAGTTCCTAGGTTCCAGTTTGTACCCGTTACCTCTTGTCCTGGATCATCTTTGATGATCCAGGACAAGAGGTAACGGGCACCAATTGGAAGGAAGGAACTTGAACTTGAACTGGAACGTAGGAACTTGAACATAGGATTGTCCTTGATGATTCAGGATAGCTGTGTGTCTGACCAGTCTGTCTTTCGAAGGAGGTCCTGGGCCAGCTCCAGCCATGCTGTGCTGAGCAGAGCCCCTGGCAGCAGCCCCACAGCTCACTCCCAGTGTGCCTGAATGGAAAAGGTACCAAAGTTGCTCCAACACTTTCTGAAAAACTCTATAGTGTTACCCCACAAGCGCAAAGCGACGGCAAAGCCCGTGAAATGACACCGGTGCTTCCAGAAAATGTCAAGCTTCCTGCCCAAGGGTGACATGCCATGCGGTGGGGTCAGGGCCACACGCTGAGCACCCGGTGCGCTGGGGTTGCCCCAGCGGTTCCTGAGCAGCTCCTGCAGTGCTGCCGCCGGTACCGTTCTGGCGGCTGTAGTTGTTTAAAAAGCCGTTGTTGTTTCCGGCGTAATCTGACGGCAGTTTTCTCGGGCATTTGGGCCTCTTCTAATAAGTGTGCTGTGAGTACATCTGCAAGCATTCACCTGTCGAGGTCAAATGACTGGTGGTGCTCATCTCCCCCCGTGCTACTGCTGCTGCCTCCCGTGAATGCTCATGTGCCTGCGTGCCCCTGTACAGGCACAGATGCACGCGCGCAACACCTGATCCCGCATCCTAATTATTTTTCGCCCGGTTCTCTGAGTTGTTCTGCTTCCGGCTGATGAATGGGAAAGTGTAGTAGTGCTGTTTCATTTCACCAGCCTCTCAAGTGTGGAAATTATGGTAAATTTGAGAACAAGCCAGATTAGATTGATAGTTACACCTCCTCCTTTAATTAGCCAACCACAGGATCTGTGGAGGCAAAGGCCGGGGGGGTGTGTCGGTGTATATAACGTGTATTGTCTATGTGAAAGATTAATCAAAAGGAGTTGCTTGAGGTGGGAAGGCTTTTCCGGAGAGGTTCCACATGTTGTCAGGTAGTCCCTCTGAATGGCAGCTTCCGGTTCGGTCCCTTAGCTTTCGGAAGTGACATTTAGTCTGATATGTGCCAGCCGTGCAATCTACCTAGCCCTGCAAAGTGCAAATATTAACCTAAATGCATATTAAGATACTGTGTGTTAGCTCCTGAACTGAAATAGAGAGCGGGTGTTCCAGCGGAGGCAAGCAAATCGTGTTGATTTACAGTGGCTTGAGGATTTGGCCCATTACCGCTTCTTTATACACTTTTAAAAAGAAATGCCAACTCGATAGTTTAGGCTTTAACTGGAACATGGCAAGTAATTGTATGTTTTGGCGGACCCCTAGTAATGTTGCAGAATCTTTCTCAGAAGTTGTTCCATGGGATAGCCGATTCCTCAGGTAAGAGCTACTTGTTTGTTCAATCCTCCATCTTAGGCCTGCTCCTCAGGTGCATCCTCCTTCTCGCAGCGATTTCCTAGGAACAGATTTCAAAGAACAGCTCTGATCACAGAATCACAGATTGGTTAGGGTTGGAAAGGAGCTCTGGAGATCATCCAGTCCAACCCTCTGCCAGAGCAGGGTCACCTACAGCAGGTTGCACAGGATGACCTCCAGGCGGGTTTTGAATGTCTCTGGGGTGGGAGACTCTACCGCCTCCCTGGGCAGCCTGTTCCAGCGCTCTGCCACCCTCAAAGTAAAGAAGTTCCTCCTCATGCTTTGATAGAAGTTCCTAGGTTCCAGTTTGTACCCGTTACCTCTTGTCCTGGATCATCTTTGATGATCCAGGACAAGAGGTAACGGGCACCAATTGGAACGTAGGAACTTGAACTTGAACTGGAAGGTAGGAACTTGAACTTGAACATAGGATTATCCTTGATGATTCAGGATAGCTGTGTGTCTGACCAGTCTGTCTTTCGAAGGAGGTCCTGGGCCAGCTCCAGCCATGCTGTGCTGAGCAGAGCCCCTGGCAGCAGCCCCACAGCTCACTCCCAGTGTGCCTGAATGGAAAAGGTACCAAAGTTGCTCCAACACTTTCTGAAAAACTCTATAGTGTTACCCCACAAGCGCAAAGCGACGGCAAAGCCCGTGAAATGACACCGGTGCTTCCAGAAAATGTCAAGCTTCCTGCCCAAGGGTGACATGCCATGCGGTGGGGTCAGGGCCACACGCTGAGCACCCGGTGCGCTGGGGTTGCCCCAGCGGTTCCTGAGCAGCTCCTGCAGTGCTGCCGCCGGTACCGTTCTGGCGGCTGTAGTTGTTTAAAAAGCCGTTGTTGTTTCTGGCGTAATCTGACGGCAGTTTTCTCGGGCATTTGGGCCTCTTCTAATAAGTGTGCTGTGAGTACATCTGCAAGCATTCACCTGTCGAGGTCAAATGACTGGTGGTGCTCATCTCCCCCCGTGCTACTGCTGCTGCCTCCCGTGAATGCTCATGTGCCTGCGTGCCCCTGTACAGGCACAGATGCACGCGCGCAACACCTGATCCCGCATCCTAATTATTTTTCGCCCGGTTCTCGGAGTTGTTCTGCTTCCGGCTGATGAATGGGAAAGTGTAGTAGTGCTGTTTCATTTCACCAGCCTCTCAAGTGTGGAAATTATGGTAAATTTGAGAACAAGCCAGATTAGATTGATAGTTACACCTCCTCCTTTAATTAGCCAACCACAGGATCTGTGGAGGCAAAGGCCGGGGGGGTGTGTCGGTGTATATAACGTGTATTGTCTATGTGAAAGATTAATCAAAAGGAGTTGCTTGAGGTGGGAAGGCTTTTCCGGAGAGGTTCCACATGTTGTCAGGTAGTCCCTCTGAATGGCAGCTTCCGGTTCGGTCCCTTAGCTTTCGGAAGTGACATTTAGTCTGATATGTGCCAGCCGTGCAATCTACCTAGCCCTGCAAAGTGCAAATATTAACCTAAATGCATATTAAGATAGTGTGTGTTAGCTCCTGAACTGAAATAGAGAGCGGGTGTTCCAGCGGAGGCAAGCAAATCGTGTTGATTTACAGTGGCTTGAGGATTTGGCCCATTACCGCTTCTTTATACACTTTTAAAAAGAAATGCCAACTCGATAGTTTAGGCTTTAACTGGAACATGGCAAGTAATTGTATGTTTTGGCGGACCCCTAGTAATGTTGCAGAATCTTTCTCAGAAGTTGTTCCATGGGATAGCCGATTCCTCAGGTAAGAGCTACTTGTTTGTTCAATCCTCCATCTTAGGCCTGCTCCTCAGGTGCATCCTCCTTCTCGCAGCGATTTCCTAGGAACAGATTTCAAAGAACAGCTCTGATCACAGAATCACAGATTGGTTAGGGTTGGAAAGGAGCTCTGGAGATCATCCAGTCCAACCCCCCTCCCAGAGCAGGGTCACCTACAGCAGGTTGCACAGGATGACCTCCAGGCGGGTTTTGAATGTCTCTGGGGTGGGAGACTCTACCGCCTCCCTGGGCAGCCTGTTCCAGCGCTCTGCCACCCTCAAAGTAAAGAAGTTCCTCCTCATGCTTTGATAGAAGTTCCTAGGTTCCAGTTTGTACCCGTTACCTCTTGTCCTGGATCATCTTTGATGATCCAGGACAAGAGGTAACGGGCACCAATTGGAACGTAGGAACTTGAACTTGAACTGGAACGTAGGAACTTGAACATAGGATTATCCTTGATGATTCAGGATAGCTGTGTGTCTGACCAGTCTGTCTTTCGAAGGAGGTCCTGGGCCAGCTCCAGCCATGCTGTGCTGAGCAGAGCCCCTGGCAGCAGCCCCACAGCTCACTCCCAGTGTGCCTGAATGGAAAAGGTACCAAAGTTGCTCCAACACTTTCTGAAAAACTCTATAGTGTTACCCCACAAGCGCAAAGCGACGGCAAAGCCCGTGAAATGACACCGGTGCTTCCAGAAAATGTCAAGCTTCCTGCCCAAGGGTGACATGCCATGCGGTGGTGTCAGGGCCACGCGCTGAGCACCCGGTGCGCTGGGGTTGCCCCAGTGGTTCCTGAGCAGCTCCTGCAGTGCTGCCGCCGGTACCGTTCTGGCGGCTGTAGTTGTTTAAAAAGCCGTTGTTGTTTCCGGCGTAATCTGACGGCAGTTTTCTCGGGCATTTGGGCCTCTTCTAATAAGTGTGCTGTGAGTACATCTGCAAGCATTCACCTGTCGAGGTCAAATGACTGGTGGTGCTCATCTGCCCCCGTGCTACTGCTGCTGCCTCCCGTGAATGCTCATGTGCCTGCGTGCCCCTGTACAGGCACAGATGCACGCGCGCAACACCTGATCCCGCATCCTAATTATTTTTCGCCCGGTTCTCGGAGTTGTTCTGCTTCCGGCTGATGAATGGGAAAGTGTAGTAGTGCTGTTTCATTTCACCAGCCTCTCAAGTGTGGAAATTATGGTAAATTTGAGAACAAGCCAGATTAGATTGATAGTTACACCTCCTCCTTTAATTAGCCAACCACAGGATCTGTGGAGGCAAAGGCCGGGGGGGTGTGTCGGTGTATATAACGTGTATTGTCTATGTGAAAGATTAATCAAAAGGAGTTGCTTGAGGTGGGAAGGCTTTTCCGGAGAGGTTCCACATGTTGTCAGGTAGTCCCTCTGAATGGCAGCTTCCGGTTCGGTCCCTTAGCTTTCGGAAGTGACATTTAGTCTGATATGTGCCAGCCGTGCAATCTACCTAGCCCTGCAAAGTGCAAATATTAACCTAAATGCATATTAAGATACTGTGTGTTAGCTCCTGAACTGAAATAGAGAGCGGGTGTTCCAGCGGAGGCAAGCAAATCGTGTTGATTTAGAGTGGCTTGAGGATTTGGCCCATTACCGCTTCTTTATACACTTTTAAAAAGAAATGCCAACTCGATAGTTTAGGCTTTAACTGGAACATGGCAAGTAATTGTATGTTTTGGCGGACCCCTAGTAATGTTGCAGAATCTTTCTCAGAAGTTGTTCCATGGGATAGCCGATTCCTCAGGTAAGAGCTACTTGTTTGTTCAATCCTCCATCTTAGGCCTGCTCCTCAGGTGCATCCTCCTTCTCGCAGCGATTTCCTAGGAACAGATTTCGAAGAACAGCTCTGATCACAGAATCACAGATTGGTTAGGGTTGGAAAGGACCTCTGGAGATCATCCAGCCCAACCCCCCTGCCAGAGCAGGGTCACCTACAGCAGGTTGCACAGGATGACCTCCAGGCGGGTTTTGAATGTTTCTGGGGTCGGAGACTCTACCGCCTCCCTGGGCAGCCTGTTCCAGCGCTCTGCCACCCTCAAAGTAAAGAAGTTCCTCCTCATGCTTTGATAGAAGTTCCTAGGTTCCAGTTTGTACCCGTTACCTCTTGTCCTGGATCATCTTTGATGATCCAGGACAAGAGGTAACGGGCACCAATTGGAACGTAGGAACTTGAACTTGAACTGGAACGTAGGAACTTGAACATAGGATTATCCTTGATGATTCAGGATAGCTGTGTGTCTGACCAGTCTGTCTTTCGAAGGAGGTCCTGGGCCAGCTCCAGCCATGCTGTGCTGAGCAGAGCCCCTGGCAGCAGCCCCACAGCTCACTCCCAGTGTGCCTGAATGGAAAAGGTACCAAAGTTGCTCCAACACTTTCTGAAAAACTCTATAGTGTTACCCCACAAGCGCAAAGCGACGACTAAGCCCGTGAAATGACACCGGTGCTTCCAGGAAATGTCAAGCTTCCTGCCCAAGGGTGACATGCCATGCGGTGGGGTCAGGGCCACGCGCTGAGCACCCGGTGCGCTGGGGTTGCCCCAGCGGTTCCTGAGCAGCTCCTGCAGTGCTGCCGCCGGTACCGTTCTGGCGGCTGTAGTTGTTTAAAAAGCCGTTGTTGTTTCCGGCGTAATCTGACGGCAGTTTTCTCGGGCATTTGGGCCTCTTCTAATAAGTGTGCTGTGAGTACATCTGCAAGCATTCACCTGTCGAGGTCAAATGACTGGTGGTGCTCATCTGCCCCCGTGCTACTGCTGCTGCCTCCCGTGAATGCTCATGTGCCTGCGTGCCCCTGTACAGGCACAGATGCACGCGCGCAACACCTGATCCCGCATCCTAATTATTTTTCGCCCGGTTCTCGGAGTTGTTCTGCTTCCGGCTGATGAATGGGAAAGTGTAGTAGTGCTGTTTCATTTCACCAGCCTCTCAAGTGTGGAAATTATGGTAAATTTGGGAACAAGCCAGATTAGATTGATAGTTACACCTCCTCCTTTAATTAGCCAACCACAGGATCTGTGGAGGCAAAGGCCGGGGGGGTGTGTCGGTGTATATAACGTGTATTGTCTATGTGAAAGATTAATCAAAAGGAGTTGCTTGAGGTGGGAAGGCTTTTCCGGAGAGGTTCTACATGTTGTCAGGTAGTCCCTCTGAATGGCAGCTTCCGGTTCGGTCCCTTAGCTTTCGGAAGTGACATTTAGTCTGATATGTGCCAGCCGTGCAATCTACCTAGCCCTGCAAAGTGCAAATATTAACATAAATGCATATTAAGATACTGTGTGTTAGCTCCTGAACTGCAATAGAGAGCGGGTGTTCCAGCGGAGGCAAGCAAATCGTGTTGATTTAGAGTGGCTTGAGGATTTGGCCCATTACCGCTTCTTTATACACTTTTAAAAAGAAATGCCAACTTGATAGTTTAGGCTTTAACTGGAACATGGCAAGTAATTGTATGTTTTGGCGGACCCCTAGTAATGTTGCAGAATCTTTCTCAGAAGTTGTTCCATGGGATAGCCGATTCCTCAGGTAAGAGCTACTTGTTTGTTCAATCCTCCATCTTAGGCCTGCTCCTCAGGTGCATCCTCCTTCTCGCAGCGATTTCCTAGGAACAGATTTCGAAGAACAGCTCTGATCACAGAATCACAGATTGGTTAGGGTTGGAAAGGAGCTCTGGAGATCATCCAGTCCAACCCCCCTGCCAGAGCAGGGTCACCTACAGCAGGTTGCACAGGATGACCTCCAGGCGGGTTTTGAATGTCTCTGGGGTGGGAGACTCTACCGCCTCCCTGGGCAGCCTGTTCCAGCGCTCTGCCACCCTCAAAGTAAAGAAGTTCCTCCTCATGCTTTGATAGAAGTTCCTAGGTTCCAGTTTGTACCCGTTACCTCTTGTCCTGGATCATCTTTGATGATCCAGGCCAAGAGGTAACGGGCACCAATTGGAACGTAGGAACTTGAACTTGAACTGGAACGTAGGAACTTGAACATAGGATTATCCTTGATGATTCAGGATAGCTGTGTGTCTGACCAGTCTGTCTTTCGAAGGAGGTCCTGGGCCAGCTCCAGCCATGCTGTGCTGAGCAGAGCCCCTGGCAGCAGCCCCACACCTCACTCCCAGTGTGCCTGAATGGAAAAGGTACAAAAGTTGCTCCAACACTTTCTGAAAAAATCTACAGTGTTACCCCACAAGCGCAAAGCGACGGCAAAGCCCGTGAAATGACACCGGTGCTTCCAGAAAATGTCAAGCTTCCTGCCCAAGGGTGACATGCCATGCGGTGGGGTCAGGGCCACGCGCTGAGCACCCGGTGCGCTGGGGTTCCCCAGCGGTTCCTGAGCAGCTCCTGCAGTGCTGCCGCTGGTACTGTTCTGGCGGCTGTAGTTGTTTAAAAAGCCGTTGTTGTTTCCGGCGTAATCTGACGGCAGTTTTCTCGGGCATTTGGGCCTCTTCTAATAAGTGTGCTGTGAGTACATCTGCAAGCATTCACCTGTCGAGGTCAAATGACTGGTGGTGCTCATCTCCCCCCGTGCTACTGCTGCTGCCTCCCGTGAATGCTCATGTGCCTGCGTGCCCCTGTACAGGCACAGATGCACGCGCGCAACACCTGATCCCGCATCCTAATTATTTTTCGCCCGGTTCTCTGAGTTGTTCTGCTTCCGGCTGATGAATGGGAAAGTGTAGTAGTGCTGTTTCATTTCACCAGCCTCTCAAGTGTGGAAATTATGGTAAATTTGGGAACAAGCCAGATTAGATTGATAGTTACACCTCCTCCTTTAATTAGCCAACCACAGGATCTGTGGAGGCAAAGGCCGGGGGGGTGTGTCGGTGTATATAACGTGTATTGTCTATGTGAAAGATTAATCAAAAGGAGTTGCTTGAGGTGGGAAGGCTTTTCCGGAGAGGTTCCACATGTTGTCAGGTAGTCCCTCTGAATGGCAGCTTCCGGTTCGGTCCCTTAGCTTTCGGAAGTGACATTTAGTCTGATATGTGCCAGCCGTGCAATCTACCTAGCCCTGCAAAGTGCAAATATTAACATAAATGCATATTAAGATACTGTGTGTTAGCTCCTGAACTGCAATAGAGAGCGGGTGTTCCAGCGGAGGCAAGCAAATCGTGTTGATTTAGAGTGGCTTGAGGATTTGGCCCATTACCGCTTCTTTATACACTTTTAAAAAGAAATGCCAACTTGATAGTTTAGGCTTTAACTGGAACATGGCAAGTAATTGTATGTTTTGGCGGACCCCTAGTAATGTTGCAGAATCTTTCTCAGAAGTTGTTCCATGGGATAGCCGATTCCTCAGGTAAGAGCTACTTGTTTGTTCAATCCTCCATCTTAGGCCTGCTCCTCAGGTGCATCCTCCTTCTCGCAGCGATTTCCTAGGAACAGATTTCGAAGAACAGCTCTGATCACAGAATCACAGATTGGTTAGGGTTGGAAAGGAGCTCTGGAGATCATCCAGCCCAACCCCCCTGCCAGAGCAGGGTCACCTACAGCAGGTTGCACAGGATGACCTCCAGGCGGGTTTTGAATGTCTCTGGGGTGGGAGACTCTACCGCCTCCCTGGGCAGCCTGTTCCAGCGCTCTGCCACCCTCAAAGTAAAGAAGTTCCTCCTCATGCTTTGATAGAAGTTCCTAGGTTCCAGTTTGTACCCGTTACCTCTTGTCCTGGATCATCTTTGATGATCCAGGCCAAGAGGTAACGGGCACCAATTGGAACGTAGGAACTTGAACTTGAACTGGAACGTAGGAACTTGAACATAGGATTATCCTTGATGATTCAGGATAGCTGTGTGTCTGACCAGTCTGTCTTTCGAAGGAGGTCCTGGGCCAGCTCCAGCCATGCTGTGCTGAGCAGAGCCCCTGGCAGCAGCCCCACACCTCACTCCCAGTGTGCCTGAATGGAAAAGGTACAAAAGTTGCTCCAACACTTTCTGAAAAAATCTACAGTGTTACCCCACAAGCGCAAAGCGACGGCAAAGCCCGTGAAATGACACCGGTGCTTCCAGAAAATGTCAAGCTTCCTGCCCAAGGGTGACATGCCATGCGGTGGGGTCAGGGCCACGCGCTGAGCACCCGGTGCGCTGGGGTTCCCCAGCGGTTCCTGAGCAGCTCCTGCAGTGCTGCCGCTGGTACTGTTCTGGCGGCTGTAGTTGTTTAAAAAGCCGTTGTTGTTTCCGGCGTAATCTGACGGCAGTTTTCTCGGGCATTTGGGCCTCTTCTAATAAGTGTGCTGTGAGTACATCTGCAAGCATTCACCTGTCGAGGTCAAATGACTGGTGGTGCTCATCTCCCCCCGTGCTACTGCTGCTGCCTCCCGTGAATGCTCATGTGCCTGCGTGCCCCTGTACAGGCACAGATGCACGCGCGCAACACCTGATCCCGCATCCTAATTATTTTTCGCCCGGTTCTCTGAGTTGTTCTGCTTCCGGCTGATGAATGGGAAAGTGTAGTAGTGCTGTTTCATTTCACCAGCCTCTCAAGTGTGGAAATTATGGTAAATTTGGGAACAAGCCAGATTAGATTGATAGTTACACCTCCTCCTTTAATTAGCCAACCACAGGATCTGTGGAGGCAAAGGCCGGGGGGGTGTGTCGGTGTATATAACGTGTATTGTCTATGTGAAAGATTAATCAAAAGGAGTTGCTTGAGGTGGGAAGGCTTTTCCGGAGAGGTTCCACATGTTGTCAGGTAGTCCCTCTGAATGGCAGCTTCCGGTTCGGTCCCTTAGCTTTCGGAAGTGACATTTAGTCTGATATGTGCCAGCCGTGCAATCTACCTAGCCCTGCAAAGTGCAAATATTAACCTAAATGCATATTAAGATACTGTGTGTTAGCTCCTGAACTGAAATAGAGAGCGGGTGTTCCAGCGGAGGCAAGCAAATCGTGTTGATTTACAGTGGCTTGAGGATTTGGCCCATTACCGCTTCTTTATACACTTTTAAAAAGAAATGCCAACTCGATAGTTTAGGCTTTAACTGGAACATGGCAAGTAATTGTATGTTTTGGCGGACCCCTAGTAATGTTGCAGAATCTTTCTCAGAAGTTGTTCCATGGGATAGCCGATTCCTCAGGTAAGAGCTACTTGTTTGTTCAATCCTCCATCTTAGGCCTGCTCCTCAGGTGCATCCTCCTTCTCGCAGCGATTTCCTAGGAACAGATTTCGAAGAACAGCTCTGATCACAGAATCACAGATTGGTTAGGGTTGGAAAGGAGCTCTGGAGATCATCCAGCCCAACCCCCCTGCCAGAGCAGGGTCACCTACAGCAGGTTGCACAGGATGACCTCCAGGCGGGTTTTGAATGTCTCTGGGGTGGGAGACTCTACCGCCTCCCTGGGCAGCCTGTTCCAGCGCTCTGCCACCCTCAAAGTAAAGAAGTTCCTCCTCATGCTTTGATAGAAGTTCCTAGGTTCCAGTTTGTACCCGTTACCTCTTGTCCTGGATCATCTTTGATGATCCAGGACAAGAGGTAACGGGCACCAATTGGAACGTAGGAACTTGAACTTGAACTGGAAGGTAGGAACTTGAACTTGAACATAGGATTATCCTTGATGATTCAGGATAGCTGTGTGTCTGACCAGTCTGTCTTTCGAAGGAGGTCCTGGACCAGCTCCAGCCATGCTGTGCTGAGCAGAGCCCCTGGCAGCAGCCCCACACCTCACTCCCAGTGTGCCTGAATGGAAAAGGTACCAAAGTTGCTCCAACACTTTCTGAAAAACTCTATAGTGTTACCCCACAAGCGCAAAGCGACGGCAAAGCCCGTGAAATGACACCGGTGCTTCCAGAAAATGTCAAGCTTCCTGCCCAAGGGTGACATGCCATGCGGTGGGGTCAGGGCCACGCGCTGAGCACCCGGTGCGCTGGGGTTGCCCCAGCGGTTCCTGAGCAGCTCCTGCAGTGCTGCCGCCGGTACCGTTCTGGCGGCTGTAGTTGTTTAAAAAGCCGTTGTTGTTTCCGGCGTAATCTGACGGCAGTTTTCTCGGGCATTTGGGCCTCTTCTAATAAGTGTGCTGTGAGTACATCTGCAAGCATTCACCTGTCGAGGTCAAATGACTGGTGGTGCTCATCTGCCCCCGTGCTACTGCTGCTGCCTCCCGTGAATGCTCATGTGCCTGCGTGCCCCTGTACAGGCACAGATGCACGCGCGCAACACCTGATCCCGCATCCTAATTATTTTTCGCCCGGTTCTCGGAGTTGTTCTGCTTCCGGCTGATGAATGGGAAAGTGTAGTAGTGCTGTTTCATTTCACCAGCCTCTCAAGTGTGGAAATTATGGTAAATTTGAGAACAAGCCAGATTAGATTGATAGTTACACCTCCTCCTTTAATTAGCCAACCACAGGATCTGTGGAGGCAAAGGCCGGGGGGGTGTGTCGGTGTATATAAGGTGTATTGTCTATGTGAAAGATTAATCAAAAGGAGTTGCTTGAGGTGGGAAGGCTTTTCCGGAGAGGTTCCACATGTTGTCAGGTAGTCCCTCTGAATGGCAGCTTCCGGTTCGGTCCCTTAGCTTTCGGAAGTGACATTTAGTCTGATATGTGCCAGCCGTGCAATCTACCTAGCCCTGCAAAGTGCAAATATTAACATAAATGCATATTAAGATACTGTGTGTTAGCTCCTGAACTGCAATAGAGAGCGGGTGTTCCAGCAGAGGCAAGCAAATCGTGTTGATTTACAGTGGCTTGAGGATTTGGCCCATTACCGCTTCTTTATACACTTTTAAAAAGAAATGCCAACTCGATAGTTTAGGCTTTAACTGGAACATGGCAAGTAATTGTATGTTTTGGCGGACCCCTAGTAATGTTGCAGAATCTTTCTCAGAAGTTGTTACGTGGGATAGCCGATTCCTCAGGTAAGAGCTACTTGTTTGTTCAATCCTCCATCTTAGGCCTGCTCCTCAGGTGCATCCTCCTTCTCGCAGCGATTTCCTAGGAACAGATTTCGAAGAACAGCTCTGATCACAGAATCACAGATTGGTTAGGGTTGGAAAGGAGCTCTGGAGATCATCCAGCCCAACCCCCCTGCCAGAGCAGGGTCACCTACAGCAGGTTGCACAGGATGACCTCCAGGCGGGTTTTGAATGTTTCTGGGGTGGGAGACTCTACCGCCTCCCTGGGCAGCCTGTTCCAGCGCTCTGCCACCCTCAAAGTAAAGAAGTTCCTCCTCATGCTTTGATAGAAGTTCCTAGGTTCCAGTTTGTACCCGTTACCTCTTGTCCTGGATCATCTTTGATGATCCAGGACAAGAGGTAACGGGCACCAATTGGAACGTAGGAACTTGAACTTGAACTGGAACGTAGGAACTTGAACATAGGATTATCCTTGATGATTCAGGATAGCTGTGTGTCTGACCAGTCTGTCTTTCGAAGGAGGTCCTGGACCAGCTCCAGCCATGCTGTGCTGAGCAGAGCCCCTGGCAGCAGCCCCACACCTCACTCCCAGTGTGCCTGAATGGAAAAGGTACCAAAGTTGCTCCAACACTTTCTGAAAAACTCTATAGTGTTACCCCACAAGCGCAAAGCGACGGCAAAGCCCGTGAAATGACACCGGTGCTTCCAGAAAATGTCAAGCTTCCTGCCCAAGGGTGACATGCCATGCGGTGGGGTCAGGGCCACGCGCTGAGCACCCGGTGCGCTGGGGTTGCCCCAGCGGTTCCTGAGCAGCTCCTGCAGTGCTGCCGCCGGTACCGTTCTGGCGGCTGTAGTTGTTTAAAAAGTTGTTGTTGTTTCCGGCGTAATCTGACGGCAGTTTTCTCGGGCATTTGGGCCTCTTCTAATAAGTGTGCTGTGAGTACATCTGCAAGCATTCACCTGTCGAGGTCAAATGACTGGTGGTGCTCATCTCCCCCCGTGCTACTGCTGCTGCCTCCCATGAATGCTCATGTGCCTGCGTGCCCCTGTACAGGCACAGATGCACGCGCGCAACACCTGATCCCGCATCCTAATTATTTTTCGCCCGGTTCTCGGAGTTGTTCTGCTTCCGGCTCATGAATGGGAAAGTGTAGTAGTGCTGTTTCATTTCACCAGCCTCTCAAGTGTGGAAATTATGGTAAATTTGAGAACAAGCCAGATTAGATTGATAGTTACACCTCCTCCTTTAATTAGCCAACCACAGGATCTGTGGAGGCAAAGGCCGGGGGGGTGTGTTGGTGTATATAACGTGTATTGTCTATGTGAAAGATTAATCAAAAGGAGTTGCTTGAGGTGGGAAGGCTTTTCCGGAGAGGTTCCACATGTTGTCAGGTAGTCCCTCTGAATGGCAGCTTCCGGTTCGGTCCCTTAGCTTTCGGAAGTGACATTTAGTCTGATATGTGCCAGCCGTGCAATCTACCTAGCCCTGCAAAGTGCAAATATTAACCTAAATGCATATTAAGATAGTGTGTGTTAGCTCCTGAACTGAAATAGAGAGCGGGTGTTCCAGCGGAGGCAAGCAAATCGTGTTGATTTAGAGTGGCTTGAGGATTTGGCCCATTACCGCTTCTTTATACACTTTTAAAAAGAAATGCCAACTCGATAGTTTAGGCTTTAACTGGAACATGGCAAGTAATTGTATGTTTTGGCGGACCCCTAGTAATGTTGCAGAATCTTTCTCTGAAGTTGTTCCATGGGATAGCCGATTCCTCAGGTAAGAGCTACTTGTTTGTTCAATCCTCCATCTTAGGCCTGCTCCTCAGGTGCATCCTCCTTCTCGCAGCGATTTCCTAGGAACAGATTTCGAAGAACAGCTCTGATCACAGAATCACAGATTGGTTAGGGTTGGAAAGGAGCTCTGGAGATCATCCAGTCCAACCCCCTGCCAGAGCAGGGTCACCTACAGCAGGTTGCACAGGATGACTTCCAGGCGGGTTTTGAATGTCTCTGGGGTGGGAGACTCTACTGCCTCCCTGGGCAGCCTGTTCCAGCGCTCTGCCACCCTCAAAGTAAAGAAGTTCCTCCTCATGCTTTGATAGAAGTTCCTAGGTTCCAGTTTGTACCCGTTACCTCTTGTCCTGGATCATCTTTGATGATCCAGGACAAGAGGTAACGGGCACCAATTGGAACGTAGGAACTTGAACTTGAACTGGAACGTAGGAACTTGAACATAGGATTATCCTTGATGATTCAGGATAGCTGTGTGTCTGACCAGTCTGTCTTTCGAAGGAGGTCCTGGGCCAGCTCCAGCCATGCTGTGCTGAGCAGAGCCCCTGGCAGCAGCCCCACAGCTCACTCCCAGTGTGCCTGAATGGAAAAGGTACAAAAGTTGCTCCAACACTTTCTGAAAAACTCTATAGTGTTACCCCACAAGCGCAAAGCGACGGCAAAGCCCGTGAAATGACACCGGTGCTTCCAGAAAATGCCAAGCTTCCTGCCCAAGGGTGACATGCCATGCGGTGGGGTCAGGGCCACGCGCTGAGCACCCGGTGCGCTGGGGTTGCCCCAGCGGTTCCTGAGCAGCTCCTGCAGTGCTGCCGCCGGTACCGTTCTGGCGGCTGTAGTTGTTTAAAAAGTTGTTGTTGTTTCCGGCGTAATCTGACGGCAGTTTTCTCGGGCATTTGGGCCTCTTCTAATAAGTGTGCTGTGAGTACATCTGCAAGCATTCACCTGTCGAGGTCAAATGACTGGTGGTGCTCATCTCCCCCCGTGCTACTGCTGCTGCCTCCCATGAATGCTCATGTGCCTGCGTGCCCCTGTACAGGCACAGATGCACGCGCGCAACACCTGATCCCGCATCCTAATTATTTTTCGCCCGGTTCTCGGAGTTGTTCTGCTTCCGGCTGATGAATGGGAAAGTGTAGTAGTGCTGTTTCATTTCACCAGCCTCTCAAGTGTGGAAATTATGGTAAATTTGAGAACAAGCCAGATTAGATTGATAGTTACACCTCCTCCTTTAATTAGCCAACCGCAGGGTCTGTGGAGGCAAAGGCCGGGGGGGTGTGTCGGTATATATAACGTGTATTGTCTATGTGAAAGATTAATCAAAAGGAGTTGCTTGAGGTGGGAAGGCTTTTCCGGAGAGGTTCCACATGTTGTCAGGTAGTCCCTCTGAATGGCAGCTTCCGGTTCGGTCCCTTAGCTTTCGGAAGTGACATTTAGTCTGATATGTGCCAGCCGTGCAATCTACCTAGCCCTGCAAAGTGCAAATATTAACCTAAATGCATATTAAGATACTGTGTGTTAGCTCCTGAACTGAAATAGAGAGCGGGTGTTCCAGCGGAGGCAAGCAAATCGTGTTGATTTACAGTGGCTTGAGGATTTGGCCCATTACCGCTTCTTTATACACTTTTAAAAAGAAATGCCAACTCGATAGTTTAGGCTTTAACTGGAACATGGCAAGTAATTGTATGTTTTGGCGGACCCCTAGTAATGTTGCAGAATCTTTCTCAGAAGTTGTTCCATGGGATAGCCGATTCCTCAGGTAAGAGCTACTTGTTTGTTCAATCCTCCATCTTAGGCCTGCTCCTCAGGTGCATCCTCCTTCTCGCAGCGATTTCCTAGGAACAGATTTCGAAGAACAGCTCTGATCACAGAATCACAGATTGGTTAGGGTTTGAAAGGTGCTCTGGAGATCATCCAGTCCAACCCCCTGCCAGAGCAGGGTCACCTACAGCAGGTTGCACAGGATGACCTCCAGGCGGGTTTTGAATGTCTCTGGGGTGGGAGACTCTACTGCCTCCCTGGGCAGCCTGTTCCAGCGCTCTGCCACCCTCAAAGTAAAGAAGTTCCTCCTCATGCTTTGATAGAAGTTCCTAGGTTCCAGTTTGTACCCGTTACCTCTTGTCCTGGATCATCTTTGATGATCCAGGACAAGAGGTAACGGGCACCAATTGGAACGTAGGAACTTGAACTTGAACTGGAACGTAGGAACTTGAACATAGGATTGTCCTTGATGATTCAGGATAGCTGTGTGTCTGACCAGTCTGTCTTTCGAAGGAGGTCCTGGGCCAGCTCCAGCCATGCTGTGCTGAGCAGAGCCCCTGGCAGCAGCCCCACACCTCACTCCCAGTGTGCCTGAATGGAAAAGGTACAAAAGTTGCTCCAACACTTTCTGAAAAACTCTATAGTGTTACCCCACAAGCGCAAAGCGACGGCAAAGCCCGTGAAATGACACCGGTGCTTCCAGAAAATGTCAAGCTTCCTGCCCAAGGGTGACATGCCATGCGGTGGGGTCAGGGCCACGCGCTGAGCACCCGGTGCGCTGGGGTTGCCCCAGCGGTTCCTGAGCAGCTCCTGCAGTGCTGCCGCCGGTACCGTTCTGGCGGCTGTAGTTGTTTAAAAAGCCGTTGTTGTTTCCGGCGTAATCTGACGGCAGTTTTCTCGGGCATTTGGGCCTCTTCTAATAAGTGTGCTGTGAGTACATCTGCAAGCATTCACCTGTCGAGGTCAAATGACTGGTGGTGCTCATCTCCCCCCGTGCTACTGCTGCTGCCTCCCGTGAATGCTCATGTGCCTGCGTGCCCCTGTACAGGCACAGATGCACGCGCGCAACACCTGATCCCGCATCCTAATTATTTTTCGCCCGGTTCTCGGAGTTGTTCTGCTTCCGGCTGATGAATGGGAAAGTGTAGTAGTGCTGTTTCATTTCACCAGCCTCTCAAGTGTGGAAATTATGGTAAATTTGAGAACAAGCCAGATTAGATTGATAGTTACACCTCCTCCTTTAATTAGCCAACCACAGGATCTGTGGAGGCAAAGGCCGGGGGGGTGTGTCGGTGTATATAAGGTGTATTGTTAATGTGAAAGATTAATCAAAAGGAGTTGCTTGAGGTGGGAAGGCTTTTCCGGAGAGGTTCCACATGTTGTCAGGTAGTCCCTCTGAATGGCAGCTTCCGGTTCGGTCCCTTAGCTTTCGGAAGTGACATTTAGTCTGATATGTGCCAGCCGTGCAATCTACCTAGCCCTGCAAAGTGCAAATATTAACTTAAATGCATATTAAGATACTGTGTGTTAGCTCCTGAACTGAAATAGAGAGCGGGTGTTCCAGCGGAGGCAAGCAAATCGTGTTGATTTAGAGTGGCTTGAGGATTTGGCCCATTACCGCTTCTTTATACACTTTTAAAAAGAAATGCCAACTCGATAGTTTAGGCTTTAACTGGAACATGGCAAGTAATTGTATGTTTTGGCGGACCCCTAGTAATGTTGCAGAATCTTTCTCAGAAGTTGTTCCATGGGATAGCCGATTCCTCAGGTAAGAGCTACTTGTTTGTTCAATCCTCCATCTTAGGCCTGCTCCTCAGGTGCATCCTCCTTCTCGCAGCGATTTCCTAGGAACAGATTTCGAAGAACAGCTCTGATCACAGAATCACAGATTGGTTAGGGTTGGAAAGGAGCTCTGGAGATCATCCAGTCCAACCCCCTGCCAGAGCAGGGTCACCTACAGCAGGTTGCACAGGATGACTTCCAGGCGGGTTTTGAATGTCTCTGGGGTGGGAGACTCTACCGCCTCCCTGGGCAGCCTGTTCCAGCGCTCTGCCACCCTCAAAGTAAAGAAGTTCCTCCTCATGCTTTGATAGAAGTTCCTAGGTTCCAGTTTGTACCCGTTACCTCTTGTCCTGGATCATCTTTGATGATCCAGGACAAGAGGTAACGGGCACCAATTGGAACGTAGGAACTTGAACTTGAACTGGAACGTAGGAACTTGAACATAGGATTATCCTTGATGATTCAGGATAGCTGTGTGTCTGACCAGTCTGTCTTTCGAAGGAGTTCCTGGGCCAGCTCCAGCCATGCTGTGCTGAGCAGAGCCCCTGGCAGCAGCCCCACACCTCACTCCCAGTGTGCCTGAATGGAAAAGGTACAAAAGTTGCTCCAACACTTTCTGAAAAACTCTATAGTGTTACCCCACAAGCGCAAAGCGACGGCAAAGCCCGTGAAATGACACCGGTGCTTCCAGAAAATGCCAAGCTTCCTGCCCAAGGGTGACATGCCATGCGGTGGGGTCAGGGCCACGCGCTGAGCACCCGGTGCGCTGGGGTTGCCCCAGCGGTTCCTGAGCAGCTCCTGCAGTGCTGCCGCCGGTACCGTTCTGGCGGCTGTAGTTGTTTAAAAAGTTGTTGTTGTTTCCGGCGTAATCTGACGGCAGTTTTCTCGGGCATTTGGGCCTCTTCTAATAAGTGTGCTGTGAGTACATCTGCAAGCATTCACCTGTCGAGGTCAAATGACTGGTGGTGCTCATCTCCCCCCGTGCTACTGCTGCTGCCTCCCATGAATGCTCATGTGCCTGCGTGCCCCTGTACAGGCACAGATGCACGCGCGCAACACCTGATCCCGCATCCTAATTATTTTTCGCCCGGTTCTCGGAGTTGTTCTGCTTCCGGCTGATGAATGGGAAAGTGTAGTAGTGCTGTTTCATTTCACCAGCCTCTCAAGTGTGGAAATTATGGTAAATTTGAGAACAAGCCAGATTAGATTGATAGTTACACCTCCTCCTTTAATTAGCCAACCACAGGATCTGTGGAGGCAAAGGCCGGGGGGCGTGTCGGTGGGGGGGCATACGATTTTACCATGGCGAGATTGCTGGAGGTTCTTTCTTGTCTGTTCTTTCTTGTCTTGTAAATTGGTATGAGGTTCTGCCAGTCTTCCTCACGTAGCACAATCGCTCTTGATTTCTGGAGGTTGCTCACAGGGTAAGCTAATGTTTAACATCAATAAGGGTTACCGAATCTTGTCCTTGAGAAGCAGGAGTCTGGAAGCTGTTGTCAATCCAACTGCTGTATTCCTGACCAGCAAGCCCGCTCGATTCAGGGTTAATTAACTGATTACTTAGAGCGGAAGTGTTGTGGAAGAGCCCGATCATTACCATTTCTATTCATTCTAATATGATGTATTTCAACTCCCCCTCCCTCACGCCTTCCAGAGAGTGATCTGGTGAAGGAGGATGACAAGTCTTTGTGAAACCATCTCGAGTTCTCCCAGATACTCGTAGTTGAAGTTGTCTAGCGGTGCGAGATTAGACACCGTGTGAAAGGCAATACTGCACAGATTCTTTATTCCAGACCATTTTGTAAGTTCGCATGATACAAAACCTCACGGTTACTGGGCAGCTCTCCCACTTTTCACGTCAACCTTTGCTACCTCGCCCGCTGCAACGTGCAGGAAAGAAACATTGATTTGAATTGCGCCGTGGTGCCGTGCATCTTAATGACACTCTGGAGTGACTGGCAGTGTGTCTGGGTCCTGGGGTTGGACCCGGTCTAGCTGCCAGGAGGCAACATTGCAGAGAGGGGCTACAGCTGTGGTCTCTGAAGGGGCCTGGCTACTCTATGTAGGCCTTCTCTCCCTGCGTCTCAGAGTGCTTGAAGATGCTAATTGGTTCACATTTTCCTCTGTTCGTTAAGGTATTCTGTCCTTAAAAATTCAGCTTTTTAAAATAGTAACGTGTATTGTCTATGTGAAAGATTAATCAAAAGGAGTTGCTTGAGGTGGGAAGGCTTTTCCGGAGAGGTTCCACATGTTGTCAGGTAGTCCCTCTGAATGGCAGCTTCCGGTTCGGTCCCTTAGCTTTCGGAAGTGACATTTAGTCTGATATGTGCCAGCCGTGCAATCTACCTAGCCCTGCAAAGTGCAAATATTAACCTAAATGCATATTAAGATACTTTGTGTTAGCTCCTGAACTGAAATAGAGAGCGGGTGTTCCAGCGGAGGCAAGCAAATCGTGTTGATTTACAGTGGCTTGAGGATTTGGCCCATTACCGCTTCTTTATACACTTTTAAAAAGAAATGCCAACTCGATAGTTTAGGCTTTAACTGGAACATGGCAAGTAATTGTATGTTTTGGCGGACCCCTAGTAATGTTGCAGAATCTTTCTCAGAAGTTGTTCCATGGGATAGCCGATTCCTCAGGTAAGAGCTACTTGTTTGTTCAATCCTCCATCTTAGGCCTGCTCCTCAGGTGCATCCTCCTTCTCGCAGCGATTTCCTAGGAACAGATTTCGAAGAACAGCTCTGATCACAGAATCACAGATTGGTTAGGCTTGGAAAGGACCTCTGGAGATCATCCAGCCCAACCCCACTGCCAGAGCAAGGTCACCTACAGCAGGTTGCACAGGATGACCTCCAGGCGGGTTTTGAATGTTTCTGGGGTCGGAGACTCTACCGCCTCCCTGGGCAGCCTGTTCCAGCGCTCTGCCACCCTCAAAGTAAAGAAGTTCCTCCTCATGCTTTGATAGAAGTTCCTAGGTTCCAGTTTGTACCCGTTACCTCTTGTCCTGGATCATCTTTGATGATCCAGGCCAAGAGGTAACGGGCACCAATTGGAACGTAGGAACTTGAACTTGAACTGGAACGTAGGAGCTTGAACATAGGATTATCCTTGATGATTCAGGATAGCTGTGTGTCTGACCAGTCTGTCTTTCGAAGGAGGTCCTGGACCAGCTCCAGCCATGCTGTGCTGAGCAGAGCCCCTGGCAGCAGCCCCACAGCTCACTCCCAGTGTGCCTGAATGGAAAAGGTACCAAAGTTGCTCCAACACTTTCTGAAAAACTCTATAGTGTTACCCCACAAGCGCAAAGCGACGGCAAAGCCCGTGAAATGACACCGGTGCTTCCAGAAAATGTCAAGCTTCCTGCCCAAGGGTGACATGCCATGCGGTGGGGTCAGGGCCACGCGCTGAGCACCCAGTGCGCTGGGGTTGCCCCAGCGGTTCCTGAGCAGCTCCTGCAGTGCTGCCGCCGGTACCGTTCTGGCGGCTGTAGTTGTTTAAAAAGTTGTTGTTGTTTCCGGCGTAATCTGACGGCAGTTTTCTCGGGCATTTGGGCCTCTTCTAATAAGTGTGCTGTGAGTACATCTGCAAGCATTCACCTGTCGAGGTCAAATGACTGGTGGTGCTCATCTCCCCCCGTGCTACTGCTGCTGCCTCCCATGAATGCTCATGTGCCTGCGTGCCCCTGTACAGGCACAGATGCACGCGCGCAACACCTGATCCCGCATCCTAATTATTTTTCGCCCGGTTCTCTGAGTTGTTCTGCTTCCGGCTGATGAATGGGAAAGTGTAGTAGTGCTGTTTCATTTCACCAGCCTCTCAAGTGTGGAAATTATGGTAAATTTGAGAACAAACCAGATTAGATTGATAGTTACACCTCCTCCTTTAATTAGCCAACCACAGGATCTGTGGAGGCAAAGGCCGGGGGGCGTGTCGGTGGGGGGGCATACGATTTTACCATGGCGAGATTGCTGGAGGTTCTTTCTTGTCTGTTCTTTCTTGTCTTGTAAATTGGTATGAGGTTCTGCCAGTCTTCCTCACGTAGCACAATCGCTCTTGATTTCTGGAGGTTGCTCACAGGGTAAGCTAATGTTTAACATCAATAAGGGTTACCGAATCTTGTCCTTGAGAAGCAGGAGTCTGGAAGCTGTTGTCAATCCAACTGCTGTATTCCTGACCAGCAAGCCCGCTCGATTCAGGGTTAATTAACTGATTACTTAGAGCGGAAGTGTTGTGGAAGAGCCCGATCATTACCATTTCTATTCATTCTAATATGATGTATTTCAACTCCCCCTCCCTCACGCCTTCCAGAGAGTGATCTGGTGAAGGAGGATGACAAGTCTTTGTGAAACCATCTCGAGTTCTCCCAGATACTCGTAGTTGAAGTTGTCTAGCGGTGCGAGATTAGACACCGTGTGAAAGGCAATACTGCACAGATTCTTTATTCCAGACCATTTTGTAAGTTCGCATGATACAAAACCTCACGGTTACTGGGCAGCTCTCCCACTTTTCACGTCAACCTTTGCTACCTCGCACGCTGCAACGTGCAGGAAAGAAACATTGATTTGAATTGCGCCGTGGTGCCGTGCATCTTAATGACACTCTGGAGTGACTGGCAGTGTGTCTGGGTCCTGGGGTTGGACCCGGTCTAGCTGCCAGGAGGCAACATTGCAGAGAGGGGCTACAGCTGTGGTCTCTGAAGGGGCCTGGCTACTCTATGTAGGCCTTCTCTCCCTGCGTCTCAGAGTGCTTGAAGATGCTAATTGGTTCACATTTTCCTCTGTTCGTTAAGGTATTCTGTCCTTAAAAATTCAGCTTTTTAAAATAGTAACGTGTATTGTCTATGTGAAAGATTAATCAAAAGGAGTTGCTTGAGGTGGGAAGGCTTTTCCGGAGAGGTTCCACATGTTGTCAGGTAGTCCCTCTGAATGGCAGCTTCCGGTTCGGTCCCTTAGCTTTCGGAAGTGACATTTAGTCTGATATGTGCCAGCCGTGCAATCTACCTAGCCCTGCAAAGTGCAAATATTAACCTAAATGCATATTAAGATACTTTGTGTTAGCTCCTGAACTGAAATAGAGAGCGGGTGTTCCAGCGGAGGCAAGCAAATCGTGTTGATTTACAGTGGCTTGAGGATTTGGCCCATTACCGCTTCTTTATACACTTTTAAAAAGAAATGCCAACTCGATAGTTTAGGCTTTAACTGGAACATGGCAAGTAATTGTATGTTTTGGCGGACCCCTAGTAATGTTGCAGAATCTTTCTCAGAAGTTGTTCCATGGGATAGCCGATTCCTCAGGTAAGAGCTACTTGTTTGTTCAATCCTCCATCTTAGGCCTGCTCCTCAGGTGCATCCTCCTTCTCGCAGCGATTTCCTAGGAACAGATTTCGAAGAACAGCTCTGATCACAGAATCACAGATTGGTTAGGCTTGGAAAGGACCTCTGGAGATCATCCAGCCCAACCCCCCTGCCAGAGCAAGGTCACCTACAGCAGGTTGCACAGGATGACCTCCAGGCGGGTTTTGAATGTTTCTGGGGTCGGAGACTCTACCGCCTCCCTGGGCAGCCTGTTCCAGCGCTCTGCCACCCTCAAAGTAAAGAAGTTCCTCCTCATGCTTTGATAGAAGTTCCTAGGTTCCAGTTTGTACCCGTTACCTCTTGTCCTGGATCATCTTTGATGATCCAGGACAAGAGGTAACGGGCACCAATTGGAACGTAGGAACTTGAACTTGAACTGGAACGTAGGAGCTTGAACATAGGATTATCCTTGATGATTCAGGATAGCTGTGTGTCTGACCAGTCTGTCTTTCGAAGGAGGTCCTGGACCAGCTCCAGCCATGCTGTGCTGAGCAGAGCCCCTGGCAGCAGCCCCACAGCTCACTCCCAGTGTGCCTGAATGGAAAAGGTACCAAAGTTGCTCCAACACTTTCTGAAAAACTCTATAGTGTTACCCCACAAGCGCAAAGCGACGGCAAAGCCCGTGAAATGACACCGGTGCTTCCAGAAAATGTCAAGCTTCCTGCCCAAGGGTGACATGCCATGCGGTGGGGTCAGGGCCACGCGCTGAGCACCCGGTGCGCTGGGGTTGCCCCAGCGGTTCCTGAGCAGCTCCTGCAGTGCTGCCGCCGGTACCGTTCTGGCGGCTGTAGTTGTTTAAAAAGCCGTTGTTGTTTCCGGCGTAATCTGACGGCAGTTTTCTCGGGCATTTGGGCCTCTTCTAATAAGTGTGCTGTGAGTACATCTGCAAGCATTCACCTGTCGAGGTCAAATGACTGGTGGTGCTCATCTGCCCCCGTGCTACTGCTGCTGCCTCCCGTGAATGCTCATGTGCCAGCGTGACCCTGTACAGGCACAGATGCACGCGCGCAACACCTGATCCCGCATCCTAATTATTTTTCGCCCGGTTCTCTGAGTTGTTCTGCTTCCGGCTGATGAATGGGAAAGTGTAGTAGTGCTGTTTCATTTCACCAGCCTCTCAAGTGTGGAAATTATGGTAAATTTGAGAACAAGCCAGATTAGATTGATAGTTACACCTCCTCCTTTAATTAGCCAACCACAGGATCTGTGGAGGCAAAGGCCGGGGGGGTGTGTCGGTGTATATAACGTGTATTGTCTATGTGAAAGATTAATCAAAAGGAGTTGCTTGAGGTGGGAAGGCTTTTCCGGAGAGGTTCCACATGTTGTCAGGTAGTCCCTCTGAATGGCAGCTTCCGGTTCGGTCCCTTAGCTTTCGGAAGTGACATTTAGTCTGATATGTGCCAGCCGTGCAATCTACCTAGCCCTGCAAAGTGCAAATATTAACATAAATGCATATTAAGATACTGTGTGTTAGCTCCTGAACTGAAATAGAGAGCGGGTGTTCCAGCGGAGGCAAGCAAATCGTGTTGATTTACAGTGGCTTGAGGATTTGGCCCATTACCGCTTCTTTATACACTTTTAAACAGAAATGCCAACTCGATAGTTTAGGCTTTAACTGGAACATGGCAAGTAATTGTATGTTTTGGCGGACCCCTAGTAATGTTGCAGAATCTTTCTCAGAAGTTGTTCCATGGGATAGCCGATTCCTCAGGTAAGAGCTACTTGTTTGTTCAATCCTCCATCTTAGGCCTGCTCCTCAGGTGCATCCTCCTTCTCGCAGCGATTTCCTAGGAACAGATTTCGAAGAACAGCTCTGATCACAGAATCACAGATTGGTTAGGGTTGGAAAGGACCTCTGGAGATCATCCAGCCCAACCCCCCTGCCAGAGCAGGGTCACCTACAGCAGGTTGCACAGGATGACCTCCAGGCGGGTTTTGAATGTCTCTGGGGTGGGAGACTCTCCCGCCTCCCCGGGCAGCCTGTTCCAGCGCTCTGCCACCCTCAAAGTAAAGAAGTTCCTCCTCATGCTTTGATAGAAGTTCCTAGGTTCCAGTTTGTACCCGTTACCTCTTGTCCTGGATCATCTTTGATGATCCAGGACAAGAGGTAACGGGCACCGATTGGAACGTAGGAACTTGAACTTGAACTGGAAGGTAGGAACTTGAACTTGAACATAGGATTATCCTTGATGATTCAGGATAGCTGTGTGTCTGACCAGTCTGTCTTTCGAAGGAGGTCCTGGGCCAGCTCCAGCCATGCTGTGCTGAGCAGAGCCCCTGGCAGCAGCCCCACAGCTCACTCCCAGTGTGCCTGAATGGAAAAAGTACCAAAGTTGCTCCAACACTTTCTGAAAAACTCTATAGTGTTACCCCACAAGCGCAAAGCGACGGCAAAGCCCGTGAAATGACACCGGTGCTTCCAGAAAATGTCAAGCTTCCTGCCCAAGGGTGACATGCCATGCGGTGGGGTCAGGGCTACGCTCTGAGCACCCGGTGCGCTGGGGTTGCCCCAGCGGTTCCTGAGCAGCTCCTGCAGTGCTGCCGCCGGTACCGTTCTGGCGGCTGTAGTTGTTTAAAAAGCCGTTGTTGTTTCCGGCGTAATCTGACGGCAGTTTTGTCGGGCATTTGGGCCTCTTCTAATAAGTGTGCTGTGAGTACATCTGCAAGCATTCACCTGTCGAGGTCAAATGACTGGTGGTGCTCATCTCCCCCCGTGCTACTGCTGCTGCCTCCCGTGAATGCTCATGTGCCTGCGTGCCCCTGTACAGGCACAGATGCACGCGCGCAACACCTGATCCCGCATCCTAATTATTTTTCGCCTGGTTCTCTGAGTTGTTCTGCTTCCGGCTGATGAATGGGAAAGTGTAGTAGTGCTGTTTCATTTCACCAGCCTCTCAAGTGTGGAAATTATGGTAAATTTGAGAACAAGCGAGATTAGATTGATAGTTACACCTCCTTCTTTAATTAGCCAACCACAGGATCTGTGGAGGCAAAGGCCGGGGGGGTGTGTCGGTGTATATAAGGTGTATTGTCTATGTGAAAGATTAATCAAAAGGAGTTGCTTGAGGTGGGAAGGCTTTTCCGGAGAGGTTCCACATGTTGTCAGGTAGTCCCTCTGAATGGCAGCTTCCGGTTCGGTCCCTTAGCTTTCGGAAGTGACATTTAGTCTGATATGTGCCAGCCGTGCAATCTACCTAGCCCTGCAAAGTGCAAATATTAACCTAAATGCGTATTAAGATACTGTGTGTTAGCTCCTGAACTGAAATAGAGAGCGGGTGTTCCAGCGGAGGCAAGCAAATCGTGTTGATTTACAGTGGCTTGAGGATTTGGCCCATTACCGCTTCTTTATACACTTTTAAAAAGAAATGCCAACTCGATAGTTTAGGCTTTAACTGGAACATGGCAAGTAATTCTGTGTTTTGGCGGACCCCTAGTAATGTTGCAGAATCTTTCTCAGAAGTTGTTCCATGGGATAGCCGATTCCTCAGGTAAGAGCTACTTGTTTGTTCAATCCTCCATCTTAGGCCTGCTCCTCAGGTGCATCCTCCTTCTCGCAGCGATTTTCTAGGAACAGATTTCGAAGAACAGCTCTGATCACAGAATCACAGATTGGTTAGGCTTGGAAAGGATCTCTGGAGATCATGTAGTCCAACCCCCCTGCCAGAGCAGGGTCACCTACAGCAGGTTGCACAGGATGACCTCCAGGCGGGTTTTGAATGTCTCTGGGGTGGGAGACTCTACCGCCTCCCTGGGCAGCCTGTTCCAGCGCTCTGCCACCCTCAAAGTAAAGAAGTTCCTCCTCATGCTTTGATAGAAGTTCCTAGGTTCCAGTTTGTACCCGTTACCTCTTGTCCTGGATCATCAAAAATCATCTTTGATGATCCAGGACAAGAGGTAACGGGAACCAATTGGAACGTATGAACTTGAACTTGAACTGGAAGGTAGGAACTTGAACTTGAACATAGGATTATCCTTGATGATTCAGGATAGCTGTGTGTCTGACCAGTCTGTCTTTCGAAGGAGGTCCTGGGCCAGCTCCAGCCATGCTGTGCTGAGCAGAGCCCCTGGCAGCAGCCCCACAGCTCACTCCCAGTGTGCCTGAATGGAAAAGGTACCAAAGTTGCTCCAACACTTTCTGAAAAACTCTATAGTGTTACCCCACAAGCGCAAAGCGACGGCAAAGCCCGTGAAATGACACCGGTGCTTCCAGAAAATGTCAAGCTTCCTGCCCAAGGGTGACATGCCATGCGGTGGGGTCAGGGCCACGCGCTGAGCACCCGGTGCGCTGGGGTTGCCCCAGCGGTTCCTGAGCAGCTCCTGCAGTGCTGCCGCCGGTACCGTTCTGGCGGCTGTAGTTATTTAAAAAGCCGTTGTTGTTTCCGGCGTAATCTGACGGCAGTTTTCTCGGGCATTTGGGCCTCTTCTAATAAGTGTGCTGTGAGTACATCTGCAAGCATTCACCTGTCGAGGTCAAATGACTGGTGGTGCTCATCTGCCCCCGTGCTACTGCTGCTGCCTCCCGTGAATGCTCATGTGCCTGCGTGCCCCTGTACAGGCACAGATGCACGCGCGCAACACCTGATCCCGCATCCTAATTATTTTTCGCCCGGTTCTCGGAGTTGTTCTGCTTCCGGCTGATGAATGGGAAAGTGTAGTAGTGCTGTTTCATTTCACCAGCCTCTCAAGTGTGGAAATTATGGTAAATTTGAGAACAAGCCAGATTAGATTGATAGTTACACCTCCTCCTTTAATTAGCCAACCACAGGATCTGTGGAGGCAAAGGCCGGGGGGCGTGTCGGTGGGGGGGCATACGATTTTACCATGGCGAGATTGCTGGAGGTTCTTTCTTGTCTGTTCTTTCTTGTCTTGTAAATTGGTATGAGGTTCTGCCAGTCTTCCTCACGTAGCACAATCGCTCTTGATTTCTGGAGGTTGCTCACAGGGTAAGCTAATGTTTAACATCAATAAGGGTTACCGAATCTTGTCCTTGAGAAGCAGGAGTCTGGAAGCTGTTGTCAATCCAACTGCTGTATTCCTGACCAGCAAGCCCGCTCGATTCAGGGTTAATTAACTGATTACTTAGAGCGGAAGTGTTGTGGAAGAGCCCGATCATTACCATTTCTATTCATTCTAATATGATGTATTTCAACTCCCCCTCCCTCACGCCTTCCAGAGAGTGATCTGGTGAAGGAGGATGACAAGTCTTTGTGAAACCATCTCGAGTTCTCCCAGATACTCGTAGTTGAAGTTGTCTAGCGGTGCGAGATTAGACACCGTGTGAAAGGCAATACTGCACAGATTCTTTATTCCAGACCATTTTGTAAGTTCGCATGATACAAAACCTCACGGTTACTGGGCAGCTCTCCCACTTTTCACGTCAACCTTTGCTACCTCGCCCGCTGCAACGTGCAGGAAAGAAACATTGATTTGAATTGCGCCGTGGTGCCGTGCATCTTAATGACACTCTGGAGTGACTGGCAGTGTGTCTGGGTCCTGGGGTTGGACCCGGTCTAGCTGCCAGGAGGCAACATTGCAGAGAGGGGCTACAGCTGTGGTCTCTGAAGGGGCCTGGCTACTCTATGTAGGCCTTCTCTCCCTGCGTCTCAGAGTGCTTGAAGATGCTAATTGGTTCACATTTTCCTCTGTTCGTTAAGGTATTCTGTCCTTAAAAATTCAGCTTTTTAAAATAGTAACGTGTATTGTCTATGTGAAAGATTAATCAAAAGGAGTTGCTTGAGGTGGGAAGGCTTTTCCGGAGAGGTTCCACATGTTGTCAGGTAGTCCCTCTGAATGGCAGCTTCCGGTTCGGTCCCTTAGCTTTCGGAAGTGACATTTAGTCTGATATGTGCCAGCCGTGCAATCTACCTAGCCCTGCAAAGTGCAAATATTAACCTAAATGCATATTAAGATACTTTGTGTTAGCTCCTGAACTGAAATAGAGAGCGGGTGTTCCAGCGGAGGCAAGCAAATCGTGTTGATTTACAGTGGCTTGAGGATTTGGCCCATTACCGCTTCTTTATACACTTTTAAAAAGAAATGCCAACTCGATAGTTTAGGCTTTAACTGGAACATGGCAAGTAATTGTATGTTTTGGCGGACCCCTAGTAATGTTGCAGAATCTTTCTCAGAAGTTGTTCCATGGGATAGCCGATTCCTCAGGTAAGAGCTACTTGTTTGTTCAATCCTCCATCTTAGGCCTGCTCCTCAGGTGCATCCTCCTTCTCGCAGCGATTTCCTAGGAACAGATTTCGAAGAACAGCTCTGATCACAGAATCACAGATTGGTTAGGCTTGGAAAGGACCTCTGGAGATCATCCAGCCCAACCCCACTGCCAGAGCAAGGTCACCTACAGCAGGTTGCACAGGATGACCTCCAGGCGGGTTTTGAATGTTTCTGGGGTCGGAGACTCTACCGCCTCCCTGGGCAGCCTGTTCCAGCGCTCTGCCACCCTCAAAGTAAAGAAGTTCCTCCTCATGCTTTGATAGAAGTTCCTAGGTTCCAGTTTGTACCCGTTACCTCTTGTCCTGGATCATCTTTGATGATCCAGGACAAGAGGTAACGGGCACCAATTGGAACGTAGGAACTTGAACTTGAACTGGAACGTAGGAGCTTGAACATAGGATTATCCTTGATGATTCAGGATAGCTGTGTGTCTGACCAGTCTGTCTTTCGAAGGAGGTCCTGGACCAGCTCCAGCCATGCTGTGCTGAGCAGAGCCCCTGGCAGCAGCCCCACAGCTCACTCCCAGTGTGCCTGAATGGAAAAGGTACCAAAGTTGCTCCAACACTTTCTGAAAAACTCTATAGTGTTACCCCACAAGCGCAAAGCGACGGCAAAGCCCGTGAAATGACACCGGTGCTTCCAGAAAATGTCAAGCTTCCTGCCCAAGGGTGACATGCCATGCGGTGGGGTCAGGGCCACGCGCTGAGCACCCAGTGCGCTGGGGTTGCCCCAGCGGTTCCTGAGCAGCTCCTGCAGTGCTGCCGCCGGTACCGTTCTGGCGGCTGTAGTTGTTTAAAAAGTTGTTGTTGTTTCCGGCGTAATCTGACGGCAGTTTTCTCGGGCATTTGGGCCTCTTCTAATAAGTGTGCTGTGAGTACATCTGCAAGCATTCACCTGTCGAGGTCAAATGACTGGTGGTGCTCATCTCCCCCCGTGCTACTGCTGCTGCCTCCCATGAATGCTCATGTGCCTGCGTGCCCCTGTACAGGCACAGATGCACGCGCGCAACACCTGATCCCGCATCCTAATTATTTTTCGCCCGGTTCTCTGAGTTGTTCTGCTTCCGGCTGATGAATGGGAAAGTGTAGTAGTGCTGTTTCATTTCACCAGCCTCTCAAGTGTGGAAATTATGGTAAATTTGAGAACAAACCAGATTAGATTGATAGTTACACCTCCTCCTTTAATTAGCCAACCACAGGATCTGTGGAGGCAAAGGCCGGGGGGCGTGTCGGTGGGGGGGCATACGATTTTACCATGGCGAGATTGCTGGAGGTTCTTTCTTGTCTGTTCTTTCTTGTCTTGTAAATTGGTATGAGGTTCTGCCAGTCTTCCTCACGTAGCACAATCGCTCTTGATTTCTGGAGGTTGCTCACAGGGTAAGCTAATGTTTAACATCAATAAGGGTTACCGAATCTTGTCCTTGAGAAGCAGGAGTCTGGAAGCTGTTGTCAATCCAACTGCTGTATTCCTGACCAGCAAGCCCGCTCGATTCAGGGTTAATTAACTGATTACTTAGAGCGGAAGTGTTGTGGAAGAGCCCGATCATTACCATTTCTATTCATTCTAATATGATGTATTTCAACTCCCCCTCCCTCACGCCTTCCAGAGAGTGATCTGGTGAAGGAGGATGACAAGTCTTTGTGAAACCATCTCGAGTTCTCCCAGATACTCGTAGTTGAAGTTGTCTAGCGGTGCGAGATTAGACACCGTGTGAAAGGCAATACTGCACAGATTCTTTATTCCAGACCATTTTGTAAGTTCGCATGATACAAAACCTCACGGTTACTGGGCAGCTCTCCCACTTTTCACGTCAACCTTTGCTACCTCGCACGCTGCAACGTGCAGGAAAGAAACATTGATTTGAATTGCGCCGTGGTGCCGTGCATCTTAATGACACTCTGGAGTGACTGGCAGTGTGTCTGGGTCCTGGGGTTGGACCCGGTCTAGCTGCCAGGAGGCAACATTGCAGAGAGGGGCTACAGCTGTGGTCTCTGAAGGGGCCTGGCTACTCTATGTAGGCCTTCTCTCCCTGCGTCTCAGAGTGCTTGAAGATGCTAATTGGTTCACATTTTCCTCTGTTCGTTAAGGTATTCTGTCCTTAAAAATTCAGCTTTTTAAAATAGTAACGTGTATTGTCTATGTGAAAGATTAATCAAAAGGAGTTGCTTGAGGTGGGAAGGCTTTTCCGGAGAGGTTCCACATGTTGTCAGGTAGTCCCTCTGAATGGCAGCTTCCGGTTCGGTCCCTTAGCTTTCGGAAGTGACATTTAGTCTGATATGTGCCAGCCGTGCAATCTACCTAGCCCTGCAAAGTGCAAATATTAACCTAAATGCATATTAAGATACTTTGTGTTAGCTCCTGAACTGAAATAGAGAGCGGGTGTTCCAGCGGAGGCAAGCAAATCGTGTTGATTTACAGTGGCTTGAGGATTTGGCCCATTACCGCTTCTTTATACACTTTTAAAAAGAAATGCCAACTCGATAGTTTAGGCTTTAACTGGAACATGGCAAGTAATTGTATGTTTTGGCGGACCCCTAGTAATGTTGCAGAATCTTTCTCAGAAGTTGTTCCATGGGATAGCCGATTCCTCAGGTAAGAGCTACTTGTTTGTTCAATCCTCCATCTTAGGCCTGCTCCTCAGGTGCATCCTCCTTCTCGCAGCGATTTCCTAGGAACAGATTTCGAAGAACAGCTCTGATCACAGAATCACAGATTGGTTAGGCTTGGAAAGGACCTCTGGAGATCATCCAGCCCAACCCCCCTGCCAGAGCAAGGTCACCTACAGCAGGTTGCACAGGATGACCTCCAGGCGGGTTTTGAATGTTTCTGGGGTCGGAGACTCTACCGCCTCCCTGGGCAGCCTGTTCCAGCGCTCTGCCACCCTCAAAGTAAAGAAGTTCCTCCTCATGCTTTGATAGAAGTTCCTAGGTTCCAGTTTGTACCCGTTACCTCTTGTCCTGGATCATCTTTGATGATCCAGGCCAAGAGGTAACGGGCACCAATTGGAACGTAGGAACTTGAACTTGAACTGGAACGTAGGAGCTTGAACATAGGATTATCCTTGATGATTCAGGATAGCTGTGTGTCTGACCAGTCTGTCTTTCGAAGGAGGTCCTGGACCAGCTCCAGCCATGCTGTGCTGAGCAGAGCCCCTGGCAGCAGCCCCACAGCTCACTCCCAGTGTGCCTGAATGGAAAAGGTACCAAAGTTGCTCCAACACTTTCTGAAAAACTCTATAGTGTTACCCCACAAGCGCAAAGCGACGGCAAAGCCCGTGAAATGACACCGGTGCTTCCAGAAAATGTCAAGCTTCCTGCCCAAGGGTGACATGCCATGCGGTGGGGTCAGGGCCACGCGCTGAGCACC